>NC_137023.1:15253641-15323641 GCF_032717465.1 Coenobita brevimanus | reverse complement strand
GGAACACGACACACTACATGAATCTGTTGGTATTACTTTGGCGACCGGGATGAATATCAGAAAATAGACATTAAAGATAACTCAGTATTTAACTTTAAGTCGGGCTGAAGTGGGGAAAAGGATACAAACACGATGAATTGTCTTTGGCTTTACGGACTAATAGAATACACCAAGAACTTGTCCCTACCTTGTCATATTTATAATCTGGATCATCCTGTGATGTAAGTGCAAATATTACCCTTGGTATTATCATTTATCTTGGTAAGTAGTCATTATAGTTTGTGATGAACCTGAACTGAAGTGAAGGAATAAAATCTTCCAAAATATTTTATGTACGACTAAAACAGTTACATTCTCTTTTCTTTGTCATTCTGTGTTTATTTGTTTCCAAAAAAGACTCTTAGCATCTCATACATGTATGCTCCTTCAAACTGTCACTAATTTAATTTTACAGTCTATCAAAAAAATATGATCGGTGCACTCTGCGTGAAACCATCTGACAGAACGGATGATTACTGGAAAATCCTCCATGAGTTTACTCCTCCTTCATTAACTTCCTTTCGTGGGAATACGGTGCACAGTATCTCGTGTTTTTAACTCTCCCTAATCGGTTTTGCTATTCTCTGCACACTAAAATGATAGCAGATTAAATTTTCCGATCGTTTCGGATGTCATAAGACTTCTGTAGGGCATTATATAATTGTGCATTTATATAGGCTGCCCAGTACTCTATCTCTCTTCATTGCCTGTCGTTCCTCAATGAAGAACCTTACCAGTGTTACCCACTGTGCTACGCTGAACGAGTAAAACAAATACAAACACACAAATATATAGAAAGACACAAACAATAAAAAGCACATACGCACATGCACAAGCACACACAACCAGACACACACACACACACACACACACACACACACACACACACACACACACACACACACACACACACACACACACACACACACACACACACACACACACACACACACACACACACACCATCCATCCATCCATCCATCCATCATTTGAAACTTTACTGCTCCATCAGAAGCGTAGTGGTCCAGGGCTATGCAAATCAGACCACGCTAGTCACTCACCGCTGCGTAGTAATATGTGGGTAATAATGCCAACCTGCCCTCGGATGTTAAACCTTTCTGGGCTATATCTAGTAGAAGCACCTGAACCCACTTGACAACCAGGCGTACAATTGGCTATATCATTGCAATCTTAAGTGGTAAATGGTTTCCTGGGCTAGAAGAAACCATTTGGCGTGACACTCGATATACTCGTAGTGTAACCTGAAGGTAACACTGTACCATCTGAGAGAGAGAGAGAGAGAGAGAGAGAGAGAGAGAGAGAGAGAGAGAGAGAGAGAGAGAGTAAAATTCACTAAATAAGACAACCAAGAAACAGACACATGACACACAAGCACAATTCAACACACTAAGACACACAAACACACATAGACTCACACACACACACACACACACACACACACACACACACACACACACACACACACACACACATTAAATCACACCTGCCGTTAGCAAAAGAAGAGATGCAACACGAAGAACAACCCAGTCAGAGGTCGGGTATACTAGCCGTTGCCCCAGACTTCCTGCCCCTAAAGGGGAAATCCGTTTCTTCACCCTTAGACTAGCCGTGTTACACAACATATGGTTCCTGCACGGAGGAGGCTTTTATATTTGTCTGTCTATGTATCTGTCAATAGCCAAATGCCTTAATCCTGTAATGCATGGCTAAAAACAAACCACCTTGTCGCCCTGTCATATACGATTTGGTTGCTCTCTCTCCAACTCCCACCCAATCTCTCACACTGTATATTTCCCCAGTTCATCCCTCTACATCATCCTCGGTCTCCTCTCCCTCTCCCTCTCCACCTTACCGACACACTCTTCTAGTCAGTTTCATATTCTCCACCCACTACATATGCCGAAATCATCTTAAAATACATCCACAGTTACACCCACATCAACCCCACAACCTCTCTCACTTCCCCCTCTGCCTGTCTGTATGTGACTTCACATGGTCCTCTGAGATAATTCAGTTCCACTGCTCTCACTCGACTTCTGTCCCTCTGACATGGTCCAAACTTTACTCACACAATATGTAGTTGTTTCTTGTTATGGTAAACATGACTGAGAATTTATTTCGCATCTGCTGTATAATCTTAGAGAGAGAGAGAGAGAGAGAGAGAGAGAGAGAGATGGCGTAATGATAACCTATCTCCGTGCTTCTCCCAGGGAGAAAATTTCTCCAAACATCTCACCTCGGCTACAGATCCATCTTCTTTTGACAATTGACTGGTTTTTATGTTTTTCGAGCCAGAAATGATGCTCTTTTATGCAATGTATCAAGAAGGAAAGTGTCGGATATACTTTAACTGTGAAGAAGATAAAGTGGAATAATAGGCAGACTTTTATCCCTGACACTACACAAGAAGCCGCGATGGAAGTAAGTTGTGGACGGAGCTAAGACACCTGCGTTCAAACATGTTAACATGCAAATAATCCTTCTTCCTCAGTTATTTATTTTGCATATTACAGCTTTTTTGTACTCTTTTAGTTATCTGTGGTATAAAAAAATGAAAGAGAGAGAGAGAGAGAGAGAGAGAGAGAGCCGGGGGGACTGGTACATGTTTACGGATAGGTAAAACATGTTTACAGATAGGTAAACTGATAACATGAAAAAAAGAAACTCTAGGTAAGTGACTTTCAAAAATGGATTTGCTTCCCCCCAGGTTTATGTATGAGGATTTCCAGGGAATACTTGCAAGGTTCGTGACAATTAATAAAGCATAAAATGCATCTGATAAATGTATGGATATGTAAGGATGACAATGCGCCAAAAACCATTAGAACAAAGTCAGTGCACTTTTATAAAAGGACATGCATCCCCAACCTTACATTTTTTATGATAATTCTCTCCGACAAGGAGAGTATGTTTTCATCCTTGTTTGTCCGCTTGTTTATCTGTTAGCAAGATTACTCAAAAACTAAAAGAGAGTTTTGGATTAAATTTGGTGGGTAGATAGCCCAAGTCACAGTGAACAATTGATTAACTTTTGGGACCGATCCAGACTGTATTACAGATTCTGGATCCGGAAAACACTTTTTGCGAAACCCTAATCAGTGATGAGAAACCCTAACCCATTATGAAGAGTGGTTTGGAAATTACGTTGCACTTGTCAGAGACATGCGCTCCACTGAGTGCCCCTCTAGTTTTTATAATGCGTCATTGATTCATGATTATACGATAATTATGACACACTTTTAGTGCACTTTAAATTATTTTATGCAATAACGATTCTTACTGGAGTAAAAAAGAAAGTTGGAATTAGGTTATACAAGCTTTTACTGCCTGGATCTTGTTCCTGTGGCTTTTAGCTCATTGCCATCCCATCATCTTCATGCATTTTATAAAATGTATTTTTATACCTGATTTTCTCATTTTTAAAGCTCCTGCGTTAGAAAGTAATTAAAGTTTTTCTACGTTAATCGACTTAGCAGAGTGCAGTAATGGCGAGTGGTAATGAAGGCTCAACTAATTGCTTACTGTTCAATAAGTGTCTGGAGCGACATAAAATTGTCTGGAGAGAAAAAAAAAAAAAAAAAAGGAACCCCAAAAGCGCAACACCCCTACCATGCGGATGGTCTTCCATCAGACACTGGGCTGCGTGCTGTGACCTTGGCCTTTGATCGATTGTTCTTAAACTTGAATTATTTTACTCCTGCGTTATCAACAGCCCTTCCACTAAGGTTGGTCTAAACTGGATAGAAATTTTTCAAGTTGACTTTGCCTTTTGCCCCTGACCAAAAATGTATTGCCTCTAAAATAGAAGGAGTTTATCCTTTGGCTGACCTGAAACTCTTCCACCAAGTCTGACCCATATTGAATATAATATCTTTAAGCTAAAGGGCCAAAACTTTAACCATGTCGTGTGACCTATACCTGTGACCGATTGATCTAATATTGTCTGAGTCAATTCACCCTTTGCTCACCTCTATCCACAAAGTCTGGTCAGAATCGGATTACAACTGTGGAAGTTGTCCTATCCCCTGCCTCAATAGAATGAAACCTCTTATTGGAAAAGGAAAGTAATCAGCGAAGCCATATAAGAACTAAGCTGCTCTAAGACAGAAGAAGAGGCAGAAAATTAAAGGAAGAAGAATATGGAGAAATCGAGGAATGAACACACTGCTTTTTTGGGTTCTGGCGTCAGGCTTTAGGAACTTTAGTTGTTTCGGGTACAGAAACGATTGAAGATTAAGGTTAGATAATAATATTGATTTGAAATGTTTACGTTTGTGAGTAACCATGGATTTTGCTTGCTAATGCTAACTGGGGCGTCGGAGCCATCCCCACATAGAGTGTCCACAAACATTCTAACAGAACACAGCTACTTATATTAAGCATAATTCCTCACATAATACTGACATTTGAGAAACTTGTATCCATAAAACTGCTAGAACTGAGAAAGTGTCGTAACAGCGTGTATACTTTTTTGCTTGATATACAGTACTAATTACGAGTTCAACAATTTTACAACAGCTTACAAATAACTTACACTTGGGGGCTCCGTGCATCCTCAGTAAAGCAGATACGGCATCCACCCGGGAGCTGAACCTGCTCATACTTCCCTGCACTTCTCCGTGGGAAGAGCAGTGATCCAGCCCTGGTGAGGAGTTGTCTACCTCAAGGGGGCACTGGCTCCTTACACGGTGTATGTACTGTACTGTGCTTGAAAGGCGGCCCTGCATGAGTTTCTTACTTACGGTTGACGGGTCTGCTCGGCCAGACAGACAAAGGTTAAGCAACACCACCACCACCATCATCACCACCAACACCAGTAACAACAGTTAGCCTACATGTTTTCGTTATGTATTAGTGTTAATGGAGTACCAGTCTATCTTTAGTGTTTCAGGCATAGGGATATGGATCGATGATCTGATGAATTGCTGGGTATGTGGTAGGAAAATGTCTGAGAAGCCCTGATCTAGATGAACAGGCACACACACACACACACACACACACACACACACACACACACACACACACACACACACACACACACACACACACACACACACACACAAAAACACTCTAAGACAATGGTTTTACAAAGACTACAATACAACCTCTAATACGGCCACAAGAAACCTAACTTCCTCTGTCTGTCACGACGGCAGTATTCAGAAAAGTTCATGTGATGTACGTGTAGGGTACCCAGATGCTAGATTTGTGAACGTGGAGAAAAATAAGAAACATAAGACTTTCATTTATGCCTGTCCACTGCACTGAGGTCATTAACATCTTGAATTACATGAAGACCATTTTATTCAGGATCTTTTAAAGCTACTACAACACGATTTAATTCGATTTTAAGCCAGTCCTACCAGTCCTGTAATGAAAGATTTGCTTGAAGCTATATTAACCACTTCAGCCAGAGAAATTTCACCAGGGTATACAGTAGTAAAACCATGTGAAGGAAGTAAAAGTAAAAATCAAAGTCAGTAGATTCAAGGCTAAGGCCAATAAGCAATACTTGAAGAGTCCCGTTTCTCGCCAGGTTCCCAAACAGAAGAGCAGGCGTAAGGGGAAACGAGTCCATCAGCCTGACTGCACAGAGAAAGGAAGCGAGTTAGTTCAGTTGCAAGATGGATATGCAAACCAGTGCACCACGGCTCCCCCGTGTTGTGGACTGAATGAAACAAAGAAAAAAATAATCCGAGAATCGTTCTGTCACTGAGGAACTTCTTAGCTGAACCTTGAGAGAAGCACCTACACAACTGCCGATGTCAGCAGCATACAGTCTGATTGAGGAAAGACCTTAATTTGCATAACTACCAAAGAATATTAATTGCAAGACACCAGGTACAGTCCATTTGTCCAACTGTCCCCAGAATGTACTGACTGTTGTTGTTGTTATTGCTGTAGTTGTTGTAAATTACTTTGGCGAAAAAATCCTTGTCATAAATTATGTTGAGTAAAGAGATGAGGTGCAGTGAAGCCAAGCTATATATGTTCTGGGGCAGAAAGCAAATAAATTCACTCGTTCATTCATTCATTCACTCATTCATCAATAAGTTATAATCTCTTCAACTCGAGGACATCACCTATGTTAATCCTATCATCAAGATAATTTAATGAAGATTTGGATTTTTTTTTTTTACGGGAGTTTAAAATAGCATAGCATTGCTTAACTACTTTATAAAGAGAGGCTTTTCTGGATTAAATAAAATCATACGGAAATAACAGCAGTAAACCAATAATATACATCCTCCGATCTATGAGGTTAAGGGTAAGGTTGAAGTACATGATCTAGTCTCACGAATAGCAAGGTCCAAACCAAAACTATATTACGTTTTTGCCGGGCATGTAAAGGAGAGTGCAGAATATTATCATGTCTCCTGTCTATTCTTGTTGAAAAAAATCTTAGCTACGTGATGAAAATGATCGAAGGTAATGTTTTGGCAGAAAGGACAACAAAAAGAGAATACAGAAATGTCTGAGTCTCAACATGAGTCCTGCCAAGACAAGCCCAGTCTACGAAACACAGTGAATAGTAAATGTGATTTTGAATCTCAGTGCTTACTTTCTGTGTCCATGCTGCTCATGATGAAGTTTTTTTTTTTTTATTACTCATTTTTTATTGAAGCACAGAATCAAAGACTTGGTAGCCTTCAGAGTAAGACCAACATCTTTGGAAAAAATATGACCAAGATGCTTTTACCGCCTTTCATCGTCATTCCCCAGTATATGAAAAACAATCGGTACCTAATGATGAGTGACCTTTGACTCTGGATGCAATATACTACGAATAAATTATTACAGAATTATCTCCGTTCATGTGAAAGACAAGAATATGTAACACAAAAAGTGACTATAATTATAGCTAATATGTATTTATCTGTATCTTTTCGTGAATGAGACTAGACATTAGTAAACAAATATCTACGTTCTCTGTAAATCACAATAACCGGTGTCCCCGAAACAAACCAAACAATCGGTCTGTAAACAGAACCTTCACTCGCATTGGTTGAGAATGTAACTGAACTCGCAGTGAAATTCTGGGCAAGTCAGTGGAATGTGATAACGTTTTTAGGCCATGATACATAGTACAGCTGTTGAAATGGAGGAGGACGCCGATTATTGCTTTCGTCAGTACATAAATATTAAATACGACGGAGAAATTCATCACAATCATAATCTGACACCTAACTCCTCTATTTTTGTTGTCTTTTTCATTCATTAAATATATCTTAATTTATCCTATCGCGCGCGCGCACACACACACACACACACACACACACACACACACACACACACACACACACACACACACACAGAATTTAATGTGAGCATATTTATTTGTACAGGAAACATTACTTATTTACACGCAATTACCTAACGTAAATAATCATTCAAATTTCAGGGATATATTAATTCATCCTTTCTTTGAAGCTAACATATGTATGAGTAATTCATATTTATTCAAGTGTCTTGTGATTATAGTAAGGGAAGTAGAGTTGGTATTAATGTACTTGGTGTTAACTACCAGTTGTTGCTATTGCTTAACCCCTTTCTGTCCGGCCAAGCAAACCCGTCAACCACAGGTAAGCAACTGCTTCTGTGTGACCGTCCACAGGCTATCCCCTGTGGTAGGCAGCGCTTCACCAGGGTCAGATCAGGGTCCTTCTCAAGGCGAGTTGTAGGGAAATACGAGGAGGTATGTTTCCCGGGCATACGGTGCACTGGCTCCACCTAGGGTGCACAACGCCACGTGTGTAGGCTCCCCTTCAGCGCCGTGAATTATCAGTAAGAATGTAATGCAAGATTCATCAGATACAAGAGTATATTGCACTAAGTGTACAAGATGGCGTTGATGAATCTGGAATATCCTCCCTTTGCCGGTAACATTTTCTTTTTACGTTAGTGAGGAGTCGATATGGGACAAACAATGTGGGAATATTAGGCATTATCATCATAAAAAATTTATTATCTACTGTGATAATTGCAGTAAAAGGAAGACGAGTTAGAGCAGGTGAGGTATGACCGGGTGGAGAGCAGACACAGGTGACGGAGAGTAAGTACGAGAGGTGAGTGCTGCGCCAATCAGTGTGCATGACAGCAGGACCAGGTGGCGTATGGCAGTAAGTGTGGTTCAATCGATAGACCTGGCTCACCCAATTATTCGGTATACGGCAACAGACACACAACATAATGTTGCTTAAAAATTCATAGCTGTCTCGATAGCACCAGCATCAATCATAATAGTTATAACGCTACACTGAACAACTTAAGTTACTGTCTCACGCTTTTTAATGAAAATACCTAAGCCACCCTGACCCTTTTAAGCCAATGAACTTCACAGAGGAACCCAGCTGCCTGCAGTTCTGCACATGCAAGAGACATTTGCACACTACTGTACCCTGCACTAGTTACCTTTATCATCAACACGGCAGACAGGAAAGCCATGAACCGGGCATATAGATGTAAACTGACTTGCCATTCTTGACTTCTCAGAAATAAAATACAGTACATTGCTCAGAGACATCTAGGTGAAATTAAACCATTACACTGACAGTATAAGCACTGAAGAAGTGAAAACTATGAATGGGACGCCTTTCACTGAGAAAGAGGTTGCAAATTTGTGGTGTATTCTTTTGTTGTGTTCCCAGAAGAGAATGGAGCTGAATTCAATTAAAGGAACCGCCCCTCCGACACCCAGGATTAAATCATCATAAAGACAACAGTGTCTGAGGCCTAATAATACAGTTATAAAATTCAGTATCAGGACATGGGAAACAGACTAGCTACCCGAAGTATTTAAGATGACAAATATAATACCTATGTGTGATTTAACTTTTTTATTGATTTATTATCAGCTGAAAAGTGCAGAGTGAAGCAACAAGGTAATCCTCTTGTTCATGGAACTTCCATTCCTTCTTCTTACCCTCAAACAAATGCCAAAATGACTTTGTTAAATCCCGTTCTGTGTAACGTTATTTGCAAGGTGATAATGAGAAAAAAGCTACGTTACCAGCTTATTACTGGATTACCTGTAACGAGCTTTATTGTGAGAACTCCTGAACTCTTGACATTATTTTTCGTCCCTTGCCAAAGACTACAGTAATTTATACCTTACCTTATTTTCAATTTTTACTGCCCCTAGGGCGGCAGTTTCTGTCTTTTGTGAATGACCTGAACTCTTCACTGACAGTTTTGTCTTTTATTCCATTCTACGTGGTTCCCATGCTTTTCTTCCAAATCTTCCCTGTCTGATGTACCCATGTGGGATATTAATGTTTGTTCTGATGACGTACTTCTTGCCTTCTCTTGCATCAGAGACAAGCACCTATAAGGCATACAGTACTAATGATGGCCCTTTTGTTATCCTCAAGAACGGTGCTTCCTTGCTGACACTGTTTTCTTTGGATAAATACTTTCAATAAATACATTCTCATTACGACACAATATTCAGCCTCTCCCTCTTTCTGAAAGAATGCACTCATTCATCCTGTCTCGATGAAGAATAACCGTTTCCACCCCAGAACTGTTTTCCAATTGATGTTAGAGCTTTTATTACCAAGTGTTTTGAGCCTACCCTGACCAGGATAAGCGCCTTCCTTCGCTTAACCCTTTCAGTATTAGGACGTACTCTGAAATCGACATGATTATTTACAAATTATTATATTCATAGTGGAAAAGAACTCCTAAGAGTGGATGCATTAGAAACTAGAATGGCACTCAGTAGAGCGCATACCTCCACCAAGGCCCAACATGAACTTCCTTTTAATGCAGTCAAGCCTAATCCAATATGGAGAAAGACTACCCCCCCCCCCATAAATGCATATTTAAATCCGCTAGATCCGGAACTGTATATGGATCACACCAAACTGTACACATTCTTAGATCCCAAACGTACTAAATATCCCTGATTTTTTCATCAGGATCCATGCAATATTCACTGAAAAATTTACGAAAACGTCAAAAAACGCCGTATCTCGCAATGTTAAAGAAAGTGAAAAAAAAAAAAAAAAAAAAAACCTGGATCCGCACCTTTGTACCGATCCGCACCAAAATTTAACGGAGTCTATTCTGGGCCAAGCCCAATTCTTCCTCCAAGTTTCGTGGAAATCCGTCCAGTAGTTTTTGTGTAATGTTGCTCACAAAGCAACAAAGAAACGGACAAGGATGAAAACAGAACCTCCTTGGCGGAGGTAACTATATCCACTAATCTTTCTGATCGTCAGTATTTGTTCCTTTGGCGGCGCTCCAGTGGCATATTTTTATATGGTATTCCTTTCCGATTCATGGTCATGGGCTTTTCTGAAACCATTGCTTTGGAAGACATCTAAAAGTTCCAAACTACCCACATACAAAATATGTCCTTCCGAATCTGCTGTCGTCTGATATTCCCTCTCTGATCCATGTGTGGCTGATATTGTAGAATGAAACTTATCTAAGGTATCAGCTGCATTGCTCTTGAGTGCTCTGTGCGCTTCGGCATTTTTTTGTATTATTTGTAACTGAACATCTGAGCTGTACATTTAACTGTATGCGCTCATTTGCTGAGGAATCCACTATTGACTTTTAATCCCACTTTTCACTGCAAAGTACCTTCCATATCTTCCTGGGGTTGAGGAATGCCCACTCTTTGAATGAAAAGAAATAATTGTTCTTATTGCCTCAAAAGCTTATAGCACCGTTATTTAACTGGGTGCACGAAGGTGTGAGCAAGCTTGTGTAAGCAAGGTCGTGATTGCTCACGGTCACATGCTTGTTCACGATTCACTGAACACTTGCAGCTGTTGGATGTAATAAGTCTCCATCTCACCTTTCCGAGTGCAGCCAACAGCAGTACTGAAGGGCCAGATGCTACATCATCATCACAAAATGCAGAAATTACTGGCAAAACCTGGAGTTGTATCCAAACCTTCACCTGCTCAGTTCTAATAGTACGGCCTAAATCACTGCAAATTTTAGTGGGCATACTCTTTAACTCAACCACCATTGTACAAAGTGCTTTCAGCAACCCAAGGCTCAGTCCTTCTCTGAATCCTTTTTTTTTTTTTTTCTGATCTATCGCGCACAGATAAATATTCCATCTCTAGAGTTATCAGCCTCTCAAAGGTTAGGCTTCCTAATTTCCTCAACCCAACTTAATTCTTACCCTACACACAGGCAATATCTGACTTTGTTCTATTTTTACATTGTGTGTGTGTGTGTGTGTGTGTGTTTCGGTGTGAGGTGGGTTAGGATAGGGTGGGATGACATCATCATTCTCTCTCTCTCTCTCTCTCTCTCTCTCTCTCTCTCTCTTTGTCATTGGGTTCCTCTGGACGCGGTCTTTGTTGTAAACTCTGCCTATACGCCTCGCCTGCCTAATTACGGTGGGCATGCAACATCCTTCCTACTCTACTGCAGTCCTTTTCAAAATTCTTTCTTTAAATATATGGTAAACCCTGGAACAGTCTTAATCTAGTTATCGTTTTCTCTGTGTGCGATTACAGTGTGTTTCATTTCCAATTTATTCTGTCACCTTCTGAACTACATCGATATTATTTTTTTTATTTTGCTGGCTTTCATCCAGGTGATCCCTCAGTTGTATGTTTTAAAACTGTTCTTCTTCATATAACATCATAATATCAAGGAAGCAAGTACAGTGACAGTAAAATCCAAAAGCAAATTTTCATGACACTGCATAGAGTGTCCTGGCCTGCTTACAGTTCGTCTGTCATTGCTATCCATCCCTTTCTAGAATCTATATGAATAGTACAGTAGCCCTCTAAATTTCTAGTGTGTTTTATGTACTCTTGCCAGGGCCGGACTAAGGCCAGCTGATGCCCTAAACACAGCCCAGTAATGGTGCCCCTTAGCTCTTACCTTGCTTAGCTGGCAAGACATTAAGACTCAATAAGTGCTGAAAGTGAAATAATATATTAAAATTTTAGTTTTCTTCAAGGTCATCTCCCACATCAGAACACACAACTATATTAAGTATAACTTTTTAACATTAAATGGCAGAAAGTAATATAAGCCAGTTGCTTAATTGTAACTTGAGACTCAGAAAAATGCATATATTCATTATTGTTTATGCATTTTCAAATAAAACTGAATAAGGGAAAAATGCAAATGCAAAAATTATTTGAAAACGATTTTCAATCATCCTCCAAAAGATTATAAGGCGAAATTATAAGACAAAATTTTGTTAATGAACAGTATAGAGTTCTCAAGAACAATCTCCTTAGATTTACGGATTCAATGTGTGGATGGACAAGGGGTCCCCCAAAACATAAAGTGAGTTGGTGGCGGAATGAAGGTGTAGAAGCTACAGTTAAGGAGAAATGAAGGCTTTTCCAGGAAGAGAAAAGGAGTGGTAACAAAGAAGAATACTTGGCTGCAAATCGTATGGCCAGAAAACAGGTTTACAGGGCAAAATCTTAGTCTCAGAGACTTTTACAGGATAAAGTAAATAGCGTGGAAAGGAAGAATATGACATTTAGGTGGCAAATCAGATGAAGAGGGAAAACTGGAATATCATAGGTGTGCAGTGTGTGAAGAATGATGAGGAAAAGATAGTGGTTAACAGTGAGGATATTAAAGAGAGCATTAAAACCGGTTGTTATATGGAGAGTTTGAGTGGAACAGGAAAGGTTTTTAGCCAGCAGATCCAGTGTTTGGCCCTTGGCATTTGATTGACGCTGTTACTGTGAGCAGGGCAATAGCAGGATGCAAGTGGGGAAGGCAGTAGGTGTGTCTGGGTTGATACTGAAATTCTGAAGGCCTCAGGATTTATGCAAGTGGGGATTAGTTACTGTCTTGATAAATACTATTATATATGAGTGTGTTGTCCCACATGATTGTCTGAAGAGTTTAATTGCAAATGTGCACAAGTGATGCCTTGGAAAGAAATTATTGAGGCACTAGAAAACGCTCAGAGACCGCATGGCTCCGCTAAGCCCATTGCCATTAAAAAGGTTCCGGATCCAGATCCGTGGATATAGGATCCGGATCCGGATCAGTCCCAATCTTAAAAAATTCTTTCTTCATCCATGACCCACCTTTCCACAAAATTTAATTGAGATTCATTATGAACTCATGGAGATATTTTGCGGAATACTCCGGACCCGGATCCACCCCAAAAGATATTCGTTTCTTCTTTGGCCCATGGTCCACTCTTCCACAAAATTTCATCAAAATGCGTTCTTAACTTTTTGAGCAAATAGACAGACAGACAGACAAACAAACAAACAAACGCAGGGTAAAACATAACCTCCTTGGCGGAGGTAATCAAGCTTTTGAATCATGAAATGAAGGTAATGGAGATATCCTAGAAAATATGATTCGAGAAAGAGTGAACATTGATAAGATGCAGTTTGGGTTCATGCCAGGCAAAGGGACCACTATTGACACATTCATTGTTGAAAAGCTTCAGGAAAAATATTTAGAAAAGAAAGGGGATCTGTACTTTATTTCTGTTGACTTGGAGAAGGCCTTTGACATAGTCGTTAGGGAAGTGATGAAGTGGACAATGAGAAAGTTTGGGATCGATGAGTGGCTGGTTAGGGTGGTTTTGGCTATGTATATTGGTGATCACTCACTGGTAAGAGTGAATGGAGATTTGAGTGATGAGTTTTCTGTGAATGTTTGTGTGCATCAGGGGTCAGGCTTGATCCCCTTGTTGTTTATCATGGTACTTGAAGCCCTCTCACATGACTTCAGAAATGGACTCCAGTGGGAGATGCTGTATGCCAATGACTTGGTGTTGACTGCAGAGAATGAAAAAGAGGAGTAGGAAAGATTTAGGAAGTGGAGAGATGGTATGGAACACAAGGGCTTGAGGGTATACACAGATAAAACAAAGGTAATGATATGTTGGGTTGGTGGCGGTACTCTCAATGTAGAAGAGAGTAGCCATGTGCGGTTTACCACAAGGGCGTGGGAAGTAAGTCCATCTTGTGCGGTGTTTGTGATAAGTGGGTGCATTAGAGATGTCGTGGAAATAGAGGCAGACCGCGAGATAATGCTGATATCAAGTGTTGAGCGCAGTGTCGGGGAGTGCATGTGGAGATTGTCAGCCGTGAAAGGATTGATCTTACTGGTGATTCGACTGTGGGGAAAAGTTTTGTAATCTGGGAGACATGTTAAGTGTTGGAGTTGGGCTGGAGCCACTCTGTGGCTAGAATGAGGAGTGGATGGAAAAAGTTCAGGGAGCTGTTGTCCCTCATGATATTAAGAGGACTCTCCCTCCGTGCTAAAGGATCTCGGTATATGGCATGTGTTAGGAGTGTAATGCTGTATGGTAGTGAGGCTTGGGCAGTAAAGGATAAAGGAAGAGGATGTTCGCAGAAATAACACTGATTAGATGGATGTGCAGTGCGTCCTTGATTGAGGCCTGAGGGTACTAGGTTTACGACAAAAGAGTTAAGAGGTGGATGGGACTGGATTGAATTGGTGGTGTGATGAGGAGGTGAGATTGAGGTGGTCTGGGTATGTGGAAAGAATGGGGAATGACGATTAGGTGCAGAACGTGAGAAGTGTTAACGTTAGGGGTAATGTGCGAAAGGTAGACCGAAAAAGACCTGGGACGAGGTAATTGAGCGTGACCTCAGATATAAGGGACTGAATAAGAAGGCAGTTAGAGATCGAGCAGCATGCAGAGCCGCCATTATGCGACCAAGGCCGACGAATGCAAGCATGTTGGAACCATTAAAAACACGAAAACAAAAACGAACCAGAAACAAAACATCGTTTATTCCACTGCTTTCTAACACTGAAGATATGTAGCATTTCAACATACATGGATCAAAAGATGCAAAGTAGAGTTTATTGCTACCTGCTTATTGCTTTATTTATTTAAAACGTTTCCACCTAATTTTTCTTAATTGCAAAGTCTTTGATCAAGTCCTCATAACCAATCTGGCCTAACAAATATGCTTCTATACTTAGTAGAGACAAGGCATCCACCCTCGGTAAGCATCAGTTTGCTTTTGACAACACTAAGAGCACCTTTTAGTTTCAGTAGATGAGGTTGCAGTATTTGGTACATCACTTAAAAAAGAAAGTTTGTCTGCTTTTTCTTTGTACACCTTCCTCTTCTTCTCATCTGAATTTTAGTTTGTCATCAATTGTGTCAATGGTGGTGATACGAAATTTATCTCTGGCATTCAGATCAACTTCTTTGATTTTCCCTGGAATGATTATTGCTTCCATAGCCGGGAGTCATCTGAGTGTGCTTTACGCATTACGGATGTTATTCTTTCGGGCATGGATGCATACATTCCTTTCTTGTATCCTTTGTCTAACGCAAGAAAGCCTTGGTCACGCATGTTCTAATGCTGTCCACAACAGGGAGAGGGCCTACAAAAGGTACTGGAGCCAACCCACCCCTAAATCACATCATCTTTACGTTTCTGGCCGGAATCGTGCTAAGTCTGTTATTCACTCCGCTAAAAATTATATCATCCGTACTAAATGCTCTCATCTCTCCAACTCGAATTCTTCCCGCTTCTTCTGGCATCTTGCCAAAAACCTTTCTAACAACTTTACCTCATCATCCTTCCCTCCTCTTTTCTACTCTGATGGTTCTGTAGCTATTTCTTCTACTGATAAAGCAGATCTCCTCACTCTGACTTTCTCCTCTAATTCCTCCTTAGACGATTCCGGTGCTGTTCCTCCATCACTTCCCCCCTCTGACTTCCTCATGGCTGACATTAAAATTTCTTCAGCTGATGTATTTTCTGCCATCACTGGCCTCAATACTAACAAGGCAAATAGGCCTGATGGAGTCCCTGTTATTGTTCTCAAGAACTGTGCTTCTGTGCTTACACCCTGCCTGGGTAAACTCTTTCGCCTTTGTCTATCAACTTGTACCTTTCCTTCTTGCTGGAAGTTTGCTCTCATTCAGCCAGTCCCAAAGAAGGGTGACCGTTCCCAACCCTCTAACTATCGTCCAGTTGCTTTAACACCCTGTATTTCAAAAGTTTTCTAGTCAATTCTTAATAGAAAAATTTTAAGTTATCTTTCCTATCACAACCTTCTTTCTGATCGTCAGTACGGGTTCCATCAGGGACGCTCCACTGGCGATTTTCTCACCTATCTTTCAGACTCCTGGTCATCCTCCTTTCGGGACTTTGGCGAAAGCTTTGCCATTGCACTTGACATCTAAAAGGCTTTTGATCGAGTCTGGCATAAATCTTTATTTTCCAAACTGCCCTCTTACGGTTTCTATCCTTCTATCTGAGCCTTCATCGCTAGCTTCTTTTCTGGTCGTTTTATAGCCACTGTTGTAGACGGCCATCGTTCTTCACGTAGATCTATCAACAGTGGTGTTCCTCAGGGCTCTGTCCTTTCACTGATTCACCTGGTGAACAAGCCTACATCTTTTCTATCCTTAATGACCTAGAGCAGCTTGTATAGCACCCTACCCGTATCCCAGACTGCCTTGGAGAGAGCTCCAACATACTTGACCTCTTCCTTACAACTAATCCTTCTGCTTACACTGGTAATCTTTTCTCTCCTTTGGGCTCCTCCGATCACAACCTAATCATTCTGCTTACACTGGTAATCTTTTCTCTCCGTTGGGCTCCTCCGATCACGGCCTTATCACCTTAACCTGTCCTGTGGACCCTCCAGGGAAATATCGCCTGTGGTATTTTGGAGCTGCAGATTGGGAGGCCCTCAGGCAGTACTTCTTTGATTTTCCCTGGAATCATTATTGCTTCCATGGCCGGGAGCCATCTGAGTGTACCTTGCGCATTACGGAGGTTATTCTCTCGGGCATGGAAGCATACATTCCTTTCTCATATCCTTTGACTAACGCAAGAAAGCCTTGGTTTAATCACGCTTGTTCTAATGCTGTCCACAACAAGGAGAGAGCCTACAAAAGGTTCCGGAGCCAACCCACCCCTGAATCACATCATCTTTACGTTTCTGCCTGAAATCGTGCTAAGTCTGTTCTTCGTTCTGCTAAAAATAAATTCATCCGTACTAAATGCTCACAACTCTCCAACTCGAATTCTTCCTGCTCCTTCTGGCACCTTGCCAAAAACCTTTCTAACAACTTTACCTCATCATCTTTCCCTCCTCTTTTCTACTCTGATGGTTCTGTAGCTATTTCTTCTACTGATAAAGCAGATCTCTTTGCACAGACTTTCTCCTCCAATTCTACATTAGATGATTCCAGTGCTGTTCCTTCATCACTTCCCGCCTCTGACTTCCTCATGGCTGACATTAAAATTTCTTCAGCTGATGTATTTTCTGCCATCACTGGCCTCAATACTAACAAGGCATATGGGCCTGATGGAGCCCCTCCTGTTGTTCTCAAGAACTGTGCTTCTGTGCTTACACTCTGCCTAGGCAAAGTCTTTTGCCTTTGTCTGTCAACTTGTACCTTTCCCTCTTGCTGGAAGTTTGCTCTCATTCAGCCAGTCCCAAAGAAAGGTGACTACTCCCAACCCTCCAACTATCTTCAAATTGCTTTAACGTCCTGTATTTCAAAAGTTTTCGAGTCTAATTCTCAATAGAAAAATTTTCAGTTATCTTTCCTATCACAACCTTCTTTCTGATCGTCAGTATGGGTTCCGTCAGGGACGCTCCACTGGCGATCTTCTCACCTACCTTTCAGATTCCTGGTCATCCTCCTTTCGGGACTTTGGCGAAAGCTTTGCCATTGCACTTGACATCTGAAAGGCTTTCGATCGAGTCTGGCATAAATCTTTAATTTCCAAACTGCCCTCTTATGGTTTCTATCCCTCTATCTGTGCCTTCATCTCTAGCTTCCTTTCTGGTCGTTCTATAGCCGCTGTTGTAGACAGCCATCGTTCTTCTCCTAGATCTATCAACAGTGGTGTTCCTCAGGGCTCTGTCCTATCACCAACTCTGTTTCTTCTATTCATCAATGACCTTTTAAGCTGTACATCTAACCCTATCCACTAATACGCTGATGACTCCACCCTTCACGTTTCCATTCGGTTCCCGCAACGCCCATCTCAGCAGTTACTTCAACAAACAAGGGATGAGGCTATGGCACACCTAATGTCTGACTTGGCTCGTATCTCTGACTGGGGTAAAAATAATCTTGTTGTTTTTAATGCATCAAAGACTCAGTTCTTACACCTATCAACCCGTCAAAATCTTCCACAGGTATACCCACTAATGTTTAATAATATTCAGCTTAATCCTGCATCATCCTTGAACATGCTTGAGGTTTCATTTACTCAGGACTTATCTTGGAAAGATCATATTACATCTCTTGTAAAATCTGCTTCCAAGAGATTGGGTGTGCTAAGCTGACTCCGTTATTTCTTTACCCCTGCACAATTGTTGACTCTATACAGGGGTTTTATCCGCCCCTGTGTGGAGTACAACTCTCATGTGTGGGAAGGCTCCCCACACACAGCTCTTCTCAATAGGGTGGAGTCAAAGGCTTTTCGTCTCATTAACTCTCCTCCTCTTACTGACTCCCTTCAACCTCTGTTGCTTCGCCGCACTGTTGCATCTTTATCTCTTTTCTATCGCTACTTTAATGGTCACTGCTCCTCTGAACTGTCTGCATGCATTCCTCCACCTCTACGACAGGTGCGTAGCACCCGTCTAGTAGCAAAGTCTCGTCCTTTTTCTGTCCAGCTCTTTAATGCAAGAGTTAACCGTTACTCCCAGTCCTTCATTTATGCAACAGGTCAACACTGGAACTGTCTCCCTCTGTCTGTATTTCCTGCTGCCTATGATCTCCAGTCTTTCAAAAGCAGTGTGTCCAGGCATCTCGAAATGAATGGATCTTGAATTTGGCTCTCTCTTGTATTTTGTTTTTCTCTTGGAGGGAACTCTTATTGCGGGCTCATGGCCTTTGGTTCCTTCTTCCTCGCTTAAAAAAAAAATCACCAACTCTCTTCCTTTTATTCATCAGTGACCTTCTAAGCCTTACAACTAACCTTATCCACTCATACGCCGATGACTGCATCCGTCACCTTTCCATTCGGTTCCCACAACCCCCATCTCAGCAGTTACTTCAGCAAACAAGGGATGAGGCTATGGCACACCTAATGTCTGACTTGGCTCTTATGTCTGACTGGTGTAAAAATAATCTGGTTGTTTTTAATGCATCTAAGACTCAGTTCTTACACCTATCAGCCCGACAAAATCCTCCACAGATATTGCCAGTAATGTTTAATAATATTCAGCTTAATTCTGCATCATCCTTGAACATGATTGGGGTTTCATTCACTCGGGATTTATCTTGGAAAGATCATATTACATCTCTTGTAAAATCTGCTTCCAAGAGATTAGGTGTGCTAAGCCGACTCCATTCCTTCTTTACCCTTGCACAATTGTTGACTCTATACACGAGTTTTATCTGCCCCTGTGTGGAGTACACCTCTCATGTGTAGGGAGGCTCCCCACATACAGCTCTTCTCAATAGGGTGGAGTCAAAGGCTTTTCATCTCATTAACTCTCCTCCTCTTACTGACTCCCTTCAATCTCTGTTTCTTCGTCTCACTGTTGCATCTTTATCTCTTTTCTATCGCTACTTCAATGGTCACTGCTCCTCTGAACTGTCTGCATGCATTCCTCCACCTCTATGATGGGCGTGTAGCACCCGTCTAGCAGCGAACTCTCATCCCGTTTCTGTCCAACTCTCTAATGCAAAAGTTAACCGTTACTCCCAGTCCTTCGTTCATGCAACAGGTCAGCTCTGGAACTGTCTCCCTCTGTCTGTATTTCCTGCTTCCTATGATTTCCAGTCTTTCAAACGCAGTGTGTCCAGGCATCTCGAAATGATCCGATCTTGAATTTGGCCCTCTCTTGTATTTTGTTTTTCTCTTGGAGGGTACTGCTATTGCGGGCTCATGGCCTTTGGTTCCTTCTTCCTCGCATAAAAGAAAAGAAAATTCTGGTGCATCTCCATCACTGAGTACCTTCTCTCTGATTTGTCTGCGGTATGATAGCTAAGGGAGAAATTTTGTAGTGCCCCCCCTTTCCTTGATGTCCTGTGGACGAGGTTATTTTGCTTAATATTTCATTCAGGGTTGACTCTTGCCACCTATAAGGGACTTTATTCATCGAATGAGAGACGTTCGAACCCAATAAGTTAAATATAATCTTCACTCTCGTTCGATACGGAAAGCATTTCTCGGGTGATAATATTGATATTTAAGTATATATATATATATATATATATATATATATATATATATATATATATATATATATATATATATATATATATATATATATCTATATATATATTTCCAGACGCCTCAATCCCGTTTGGGGTGGACACAAACAAATCGCCTCCAAGTCGCCTTGTCCCCCACCATTTCACTGCCCTGCTCCCATCTCACACACCCCTCTCTCATATACCTCTCCACCCCATCCCTCCATCTCATCCTCGGCCTCCCCCTCCCTCTTCCCCCCTCCACCTCACTCACATACACTCTCTTCGTCAGTCTTTCACCCTCCATCCTCTCCACATGGCCAGACCACCTCAGTGTGTTCCTCATAACGCTTCCTATCACATCCACATCAACACCACAACGCTCCTTTATATCCTTATTCGTCAGCCTGTCTCTCCATGTGACTCCACAGGCTCCTCTTAAATAACTCATTTCCACTGCTCTCACTCTTGACTTGTGTCCTTCCAACCACGTCCAAGCTTCACTTCCGTACGTTAGAGTTGGTATCACAGTACTGTCATGTAGTAACTTTTTCACTTCCATGTTCACTTCCCTGTTTATTATCACTGCTTTCAAAGAACCAACAACATTTCTTCCCTGCTGTACCCTTTCAAGCACTTCACCCTCCAAACCTCCATCCTTACTCATCACATTACCCAAGTACTTAAACGTACTCACATTTACCAATTCCTCACCATCCAACCTCGCTGTACATTCACTGACTTCATCTCTCTCAAAGACCATCACTTTACTCTTCCCTACATTCACCTTTAGGTTCCGTTTCTTACACACTCTCCGAAACTCATCCACCAAGCCTTGTAGCTCCCCTTCGTCTTCACTCAACAACACAGTATCATCTGCAAACAACAGTACAGGGAGTTTCCAAACACTATCCTCTCTCACCGGGGCCACTCCAACATCCACTACCCTTCTTTGTACCTCTTTTATTACCCCATCCATGTACAATTTGAACAACCATGGAGACATGACACATCCCTGTTTCAACCCAACTTTCAAAGAGAAAAATTCACTTAGTTCACCATCCACACGCACTGCAGCCTTCGCACCATCGTACATACTCTTCACAGCATTCAACAACTTCCCATCTACTCCATATATTCTTAACACTTTCCACAATCCTTGTCTATCCACCCTGTCATATGCTTTCTCCAAATCCTTGAAAGCCACATACGACTTCTTTCCCTTCTCTAAAAACTTTTCCACTAAAGATCTAAGAATGAATATCTGATCTACACAACCTCTTCCCTTCCTAAAGTCTCCCTGTTCTTCTCCAACTAATTTCTCTGTTCTTTCTCTAACTCTGTCAATAAGTATCCTACCATACACTTTTCCTATTATACTAAGAAGACAAATGCCCCTATGATTACCACACACTTCTTTTTCCCCTTTTCCTTCGTACAAGGGAATAATTATACCTGACTTCCAATCCTCCGGGACTCTACCTTCCTCCCAAGCCAATCTGCACATCTTCCACATCCATTCTACTACTATCTCTCCCTCATGCTTCAGCATTTCACCACACACTCCATCAATTCCTGGGGCTTTCCCCGATTTAACTTTCTTCATTGCTTCCACAACTTCTATCCTACTGATTTCTTCATGTCTTCTCACCTCCCTCCTTCTCCCAGCTATTCCCCAGCCACTTATACTCGCATTACTTCCATCCTCTACGTTCAACAAATCCTTAAAGTGTTCTCTCCATCTGCTCACTTTTTCTCCCTTCTCCACTAGTAATCTACCATTTTTATCTTTCACTTCCCTGCTAACTTCACTTCCACCGTGTCTTACTCTTTTCACCTCTTTCCAGAACATTTTCTTACAGTCCCTCCACTTTACACTCAAATTCCTTCAAAATTCCTCATCCACTCTCTTCTTACTCTCTCTTACTAATCTTTTCACCTCTCTCTTTCTTTCTACATATAACTCTCTCTTCCGCCTCTCAACTTCTTCCACGCCCCTATTTCTCATCCATTCATTGTATGCTTTCTTCTTTTGTGCCACAGCCTGTTTCACCTCTTCAGTCCACCACGCCATTCCTTGCACCCCCCTCCGTCTTCTCTTCCTTCCACACACCACATCACATGCTGCACATATTTCTTCTGTAAATATCCTACACACACCTTCCACGTCTCCCATCTGTTCCAATTCATATTTGCCCAATCATTCCTCCACTTCTCTCTTATACTCTGCCATTTTCTCATCCTCTTGTAACCTTTCCACTCTCCTTGCAACTACTCCTTCCTCTCGTCTTTCCCTTTTTCTATTCCTCCATCTTACTTGAATTCTAATTCTGGCCACCACCAAGTAGTGGTCAGAAAGTCCTCTCCCCCAACCTCTATAAACTCTTGCACCCATTACACATCTTCGCATCCTTTCATCCACACACACATAATTAATCATTGCTTTCCTTTCATTCAGTTCACCACCCACCCTTCTCATCACTCGCCATGTATACCTGTGGATCATTTTATGCCTGAAGAGGGTATTGGCTATCACCAAACCCCTTCCAGCACAAATGTCCACTAACGCACTTCCATTCTCATCTATCTCAGCAGGCACACCCCACTCACCAACTATTCCATCCACCTTCACATTCCCAACTTTACCATTAATATCACCAATCAAAAACACTCTCTCATTCCTTCCAAACTTATCCATGCACACTTCTACATTTGTCCAGAACTCTTCTCTCACTCTGCTAGCACGATCTTGCATTGGCGCATACACACACACAATCGCCCACATTTGTATTCCAACTTTCAACTTTACCCACAAAATCCTTGACCCAACTGATCCAGACTGTCTTATGCTCCTCTTCCATCTTTTACTCACAACTATACATACTCCTTCCTTTGCCCTCTCATTCTCACCTACTCCTGCAGATATACCCCATCCATACTCCCCTTGTCTCACACTTTCTCCTCTCCATTTTGTTTCAGTTATTCCACATACATCCACTTTCGCACCCTCAAGCACCTGGACAATCTCTCTCTCTTTCACCTCATCATTCGCTCCCCTTACATTCCAGGCTCCAATAACCATGTCCTTTGTCCGGTCCTTGGTCGTCATATATATATATATATATATATATATATATATATATATATATATATATATATATATATATATATATTGTATATGTATATATAGGCTATATACAATCACCAGACTCAAGTCTGGTGGCTCAGTCGGTAGAGAGGTGGCCTTCAGTCCTACCGAACCCAGGTTACAATCCCCGCTGGGGCAGGGAACAGTTTAAGGATTTGAATTAAATCGAAATCAGACTTTACTGATCCATACCGGAACACCTGCCGAATGTAAAAATACCCCCTCTAATACCAATACATCAGTCATGTACGAGATAGTCCTAGCATGTATTCAGTATAGACGGTAGGCCTTAACGCCGAAGTGGTGAGATGTAGAGCTGTATCGTATGTAGGAGGACTACTGGGCCTTGGGTGCAGGCTGTAAAGCCTATGCCCAGAGTCGGACATATAAAAGAAAAAAAAATTAAAATTGTAATATTTCGCTTTACAAGTTTACAGTAACACTATGATAATATATGTTTTAATCAGAAGAGTATAGATGGATTACATATGACAGAATATATATGGACACCGTACTCCTTCCATTTTTCATGCATCATCATCATCATCATCATCATCGCCGTCGTCATTATCGAATTCATCTTTATGATTTAACAGTGTAGACTAGATGAAGAAACAATAAACAAGATGGAAGTATAGTATTAAGAGAGATCATCAACAGGATGTTTGAATGGGGCAAACATTCACTTACTGATTATTCATGCTTTTTAAACTCTTTTCTCCACCCCACAGGTGAACGGATCGGTGATGAATGTGCTTCATAAAATTTAATTCGCTCTCGCAGCGCTTGTGTGATTGAAACCATTTTATCGGCTGCGAGATAAATCATGGGTGCAAACTTTGTTTTATATATTTCATAAACGCATTATTGGCCTTCGTCAGTCCATTTGTTTAATCTGCATTCATACCTCACTTTCCCTCATTTATTCTCACCATATCCAACCATCTTCACCACTCTGCTTATAGCTATTTCTCTACGTAATTATAGTATCTGGGTTCAGACTCTTCTACCCTTGGACAAATAAGCTTCATTACCTAACATTTGTCACAAATCATATATTTCTTCCGCTATCCGACGGACGCAACTCCAATCTATTGCTTTACACTCCCATTCACACTGCTGTCATTTTTTACTCTCTAATTCATAGTAACTTTAGGTGTTCAGCCTATATATATTACGTCTGACACTAACACATCTTTAGATAGGAGTCATAAGTCCCTTGAACTCAGACCTCTATTGCGTATCAAGACTTTCATAACACCGCCTTCTCTCTCTCTCTCTCTCTCTCTCTCTCTCTCAGCTTCATTGATATCTCTGCTCATTCCCTGCTTTACGCATGTACCTCTCTATTCTACCCAAGCACAACGACATAATATTTGGCCGCATTATCAAAACTGTGTAAGCGATGCTGCCGGCAATCCTTATGTAACGACAAGCTACTTTAAAAAACCTTTGACGTAAGAAAAATCATAAAACTCCATTATACTCCTCTTAATGGAAAATAGGAATGCACTGAAATGGTCGGATTTCTTTTGTTTTCCGTCATGTGTTTAAACAGCGATTTAAAAAATAATAAGATTTATCTTTCCCATCGCGATACCAGGTTTACTACAATGGCTCTTAAAATGTTCCACGGATTCGTCTGCATGTATTCCACAACACATCATATTGTAACTCAGCCTTATCTACCTGAAAGTGTTCTTCATTTTTTGAACAGCGACACATACAAATATTCACAAACCTCTGAACTTGAGGCCCCCCAAGAGGGGAATCACACCAACCGCGAGTCGGTACATAGGCCTATCTAGCGCGGCTCGGAATATGACCTTGACCTTGACCTACTTTCACCAATTTCGATCTCCTAGGAGATTTCCATCCCTACTACAGACCTGTAAAATTTTGTGATGATATCTTGAGCGGTTGCGAAGTTATCATGCTAAGAGACATATAGACGCACAGGCAGACAGACAAACTGAAAACAATATTCGTAGGAGACTATCATCCCTACTACACACCTGTAAAAGTTTGTAATGATATGTTTAGCGGTTGCGAATTTATCGTGGTAACAGACACACAGACTTTGATCTACTTTCACCGATTTCGAACCCGTGATCGATTTTTTTCCCTACTACACACCTGTAAAATTTTTTGATGATATCTTGAGCAGTTGCGAAGTTGTCGTGCTGACACACACACACACACACACACACACACACACACACACAAACACACACACACACACAGGCACACACAAATTGAAAGCAATAAAAGCTTCGTTATCGCGTCAGGTAAAGTCTACAGTCGTTCCGTCCACTGTTATCAAGCAACAGACATCAAATACACACATCAGATTTGAAGTATTCATTCTTTCATCTTTCCCACCAGCAGCTCCACAACACTTGCCACGATCTCTCTCATCACTCCATCTACACACTTGCATGTAAAGAACAATCAAGAGGACAAAACACACACACACACACAATCCCCTGTTCATGCCAGCACAATAATGGACCACTCACTCAAACATTTACACGTACAAAGGAACTGCGGCCGAAGTCCTATTTATTACATTCAGCAGTTCTCCTGCACTAAACATATGTATGCAGTTTCCAAAGAAGTCTCTGTTCATTATGTCATGCAGTCCTTTTCGCAAGGTTTCCCCACTACCCTCTTTACTTCAAATATTTTTAAAATCTAAATAGATACTGTCCACCCATCCTTCTCTTTTCTGTACTGTTTCTCTAACTTTGTCATAATTGCTTAGAAGATTAGTAACACATGATTTTCCCTTCCTAAAACCGAACTGCCTCGCTTTTATCATACCATGTTCTAGATGTTTTACCCAAACTTCCCTTATCAGCTTTTCTAGTATCTTACAACACTGGTCAGTGATACTGGTCAGTAGCTGAGTAGTTCTCATTGTGTTAAATTTGACTAGTGTACAGGTATTTGTAGACCTCACAGGTGGTTAAGAGGATGAGTAAAGGACTCATGAACGGAATGGAGTGAAATGGAATGGAATTAAAAAAAAAAAAAAAAAAAAAAAAAAGGAAAGCGAGCACCAAGCCAGTCAATGACTAAGTTTCCCCCTGGGGAGGGGGGGATAGAATACCTCCTCAGTATCCCTGCTTGTCGTAAAAACCGTCTAAAAGGGGCACTTTAATCTTCATCCTTCCTCTTTTCCCCCTCTGCTTCTTGTACTTCATCTGTCCCACCTCTCTGCCTTATATTTTCACTTTAATACCCACCCAACTCCTATTGTAGTGCCATATAGTCATTGAGTGGCTTGGTGCTCGCTTTCCATTCTTTTTTTTTTTCTTTTTTTGTTTTTTTTTATAATCCATTTCATTCAATGACTAAGTTATATGGCACTAACTTGGGTGGGTACTGAAAATATATGGCAGAGAGGTGGAACAGATAAAGTACAAGAAGCAGAGGGGGGAAAAGGGGAAGGATTTTTAGTGGGCTTTTACGACAAGCAGGGATACTGAGGAAGTATTCTATCCCCCCCTCCCCGAGGGGAGAGGACTCGTGAGATAATCGTGACTGGGAGCTGGCTTAGTTTCCATTGATAGTACCCCTCTGGGAAGGGGGGACAGAATACTTCCTCAGTATCCCTGCTGGTGGCAAAAGGGGCACTTTAATCTCCATCCTTCCCCTCTTCCCACTCTGCTCCTGTACTTTATCTGTCTTACCTCTCTGCCTTACATTTTCATTTTAATACCCACCAAACCCTCTTCCATTACAGTGCCATGTAGTCATTGTTTTAGCTTGGTACAGGCGCTTATTATTCACCTCCTCTTGTACTTCATGTGTCTTAACTCTCAGCCTTATATTTTCACTTTAATAACCACCCAACCCCCTTCCACCTCAGTGCCATATTTTCATTGGCTTGGTGCTAACTTTTGCTTTTTTTTTTTTTTTTAATTACTGTATTCAATGCATTTCCACTGATAGTACAGTATATAAATATATCCTGTGCTACTGGACACGACAGAGTTTATGTTACTGCGCATGTGTGCAGATTTAAATAAACGATTGGTATTAAAATATGCCAATCAGTGATGTGTAGTAATGTACCCAATGTGCTGAATAACCTAACTTAGGATTTTTTTTTTATTATTTCCCAAAACAACTAATATCTGAAGTGATCTCAGTAACTTAACTGATAAGGGTCTTAACTTTATCATTATCCATTGAATCAGTAGCAGTGCTGTAACAGTGTGAACAGGAAACTTCACTAAGCATACCCTGCTGGAGTGCATACTGTTTTCATAGTGTTTGGAGTTAAAAGTACTTTTCCATAAATGAAATTTAGAGGCTAATTTTTATTTCACATTGAGTGAACTTGAACTATACTGGACTAGCCTAACACTCTTATGTGAGATTTCTCAAAACTAAAGGGAGATGTAAGATTTCTCAAAACTAAAGGGATTGGATTGGATAATTGGAAAAAAGGAAAAGGAAAAGCTAGCAGAAAGCCACTTATTGACTCTATGGCACTTAAAAGGGGTTGGGTGGGTATTAAAGTGAATATATAACGCAGAGAGGAAGCTATCTAAATATGTTTGCAGATGATGCAAAAATTCAAAAGAAAATTACTAACATAGATTCTTGCAAAGAGCTGCAAGAGGAATTGAACAAGCTTCATGAATGGAGCAATAAATGGCAAATGGATTTTAATGTGGATAAGTGTCATATAATACAATTTGGTAAAAGTGAGAAAAGACCAGATTGGTATTATAAGTTACGAAGATCAACCCTACACATATCAGAAAAGGAGAAGGACCTAGGAGTAATTATCAGTAACAGACTATCTCCTGATGATCACATCAGTGAGAAGGTACGAAACATGTATACTGTACACTGCTTGCTAATATGAGAATAGCATTCACATATATAAATGAAGATATGCTGAGGAAGATAATAGGCCTATTCATCAGACCAACTCTGGAGTATGCATCACAGTAGTCTGGAATCCTCATCTCAAAAAACACAGATAAGATTGAAAAAGTACAACGGGCCACTATAAGATGGGTACCAAGCTTAAGGGATTTAAGTTACTGAGAAAGACTGGAAAGATTGAATTTACCAAAGCTGCAGGAGAGGAGGAGGAGACATGATTATGCTATATAAATGCATATCAGGGGAACAGAAAATAGACATAAATGAATATATATCATATGTGTGAATCATCAGCCAGAGGACATTGCAAAATACAGCATGAAAAGAGAGTTGATAAAGATGTAAGGAAATTCAGTTTCCCTAATAGGACAATTGATCAGTGAAATGCACAACCGAATGAGGTAGTGTGTGCCAAAACTATTTATAATTTCAAGGATATGTATGATAAAAATGGTTTAATACACGGGACAGTACGAGCTTGACTCATTCCTGTAAAGATTCAAAGCTAAGGCAATCCTCACGCCTAACAGATTAGATAACTCGTCCCCAGATGATTAATTATAAGTATGTTTATCCAACCTAACTCATTCATACCTTAGAAATTCGAATTTTTACTGCTTTCCGCCTAACCTAATTTAATTTAAGGGCGAAAACTACCCGAGAAAGCTTTGAGACGAATGATATGAGACGCCGGAATGACCATTTGCCGTTTGTAAACAAAGGGCGAGAGGCTCCGATCATGTTACCCCTACAGAGATCAGAGGACAAATGGCATATTTGTGGCGGCCTCTGGCAACTCCCGCGCATGCGCCGTAGGGGGCGGACAGGGGGACAGATCATAACGCTACACCCGGCCTGCACTATATGTGCAGGAAATCTTCGAACGAACGAACGAACTGCTGCTCCCTGTCTTACTCTACTGTATGGCTGTGAGATAAGGACCCTAAACAGTTACTTGAAGTGGCAAATAGACTCCTTTGGTACTAAGTGCCTTTGCAGGATCATGGGATATCGCTGGTGCGACAGTGCATGAAACGAGCGATTGCTCCTTGAGACTGAGTCGATGCTTATAACCCACATGGTACGTCTGTGCCAAATCCAGTTATATGGGCACGTGGCCCGTTTTCCTAATGATGACCCTGCCCACAGGGTGATGTCTGAGAGAGTTAACCTTGGGTGGAGGACACCAAAGGAACTCCTGGCTGGAGCAGGTTGATCATTAATGTCGAGTGATACTTATAGGAGGAAGAGTAGCTGCCTAGAGATTTGCACGGAGGGACCCCTTGTGGGTGGAATGAGATGATGAGTGAGGCTGAACACCACGGCGTTTACACCTCCCCCTCCCCTCCATGATAAGAATGATCTTCATTAAAACCGCGCTTTCATTCTTTTTCTTTCACTGCGCTTTCATATTACATTACCGACCCTTGCAAAAACTCACATACATTTCGTATCCCTAATGAAATGTTTACTAGGAATTCCAAAAATTTTCTAAACCTCCTTTCTTGTCGATTTCTTTGGTTCTGTCTAATTCGTTCCCCCCCCCCTTTTTTTTTTTTTTTTTCAAAGTTCATATGTACTTCTTTGTTTTCCAGTGCATATTCATTTACTCGGAGTACCTCTCCAGCTATATTACTTCAATTTTTCTTTCGGTAACACGCGGCATACTGTAGGCATTTTATAACATAGTCCTCCTATTCGTTGTCTCTTCTTCGTTTCATGCGAGGCCATCAGATGATACCTTCTTTCCCTGAAAACTCTAATATCTCTAAATGTGGGTACAGCTACACGATCTAACCCAGTTTTCGTGCAAGCGGAGCAGAAACTTAACCCAGATCCTAGGTTTATCCGGCTCTCTGAGGAGTACAAAGACAGGAGAAGGAAGGTTGGAATAATCAGACTAGGAACCGTATGTCATTTTATTACTCGTTTTGGCTACGCCCACTTTTGTCTCATCGCCCACAACAGCTGGTGGCACATTGTACTTATTTCTTAATGCTTTTACAAACAATTTTTTACACATTGCAAGCAGTGGGGTTCAGATTTATTTCCGTCGTTAACAATTCACCTTTAGCCTTTTTTTTTTTTTTTCTTAATTGTAGTACGATCAAAAGATTGTCATATCTTCCTATAAGATTGTACCGTCGCTCAGCATCTTTCAATTCTTCATCCATGCTGATGCCTTAAACCCTTTGAAATGATAAATAACAATGTGTTATCGAATAAAATATACAAAAATATAATTTCCTTTATCATCACCCTCAATACATCTACCGCTCATCAAAGCGGGAAGGGAGAAAGGTTTGAATGGAAATTTGTGTACATTTTTACCGAACATAAGCCACTAATCAAGCCTTTTTGGGGTAGGCTAAGGGCAAAGTAGGTAGGTAATAAATTGTACTAGATAAGCTGTACAACATGGAAAAAAATCACCGACAAGATTGATTACTTTAAGGAAACGAAATTGTGGAATGAACTAGTACCGTAAAGCTTTTGTACCACAAGTAATCTTCAGATGCAGTTCACCAAACAGAGCATCTGCGCGGAAAAAAAAAAAAAAAAAAAAAAGGTTAAGTGCAACATCATACGCAGCACATCAGCATCCCCCATCACGTTCTTTTGTCTTCTCTAGTATCAACACCCAATTTAGATGGCGTGGATTAAAGTACACGTATTTTTGCCTCCTTCCTATCTCTGCTTCTCCATCTTTGTTTGGGTAGCCGGTTTTAGAACAGTGCCATTCCCAACCCGCATCCGCCATTCTTTTATCAGTTTTACGACACACATGAAATACCTTGCTAGTGCTCTTTCTTCCCAGCTTTAGAGATAGTTGCCGTTTTCGTAGTGAGAAACCTGAAATATACATTCAAACGTGTAAATGTATGGATCATAGCTTGGACATTGATATAGGGCATTATGACTAAGTTTTTTATCTAAGAGTGGAAACACTGTGTTGCCAGTTACCAGGCGTGTAGCCACATTACTTACGGGTATTAGCAGCGCTTCCCATTATTACTGGAAACCAGAATTACGCTGTGGAGTAATGATAACGGCGCCTGGCTTCTATCTTGAATCCCGGGTTCGATTTCCAGCTAGAGCATCAATAACTTTCCACACACACACACACACACACACACACACACACACACATATATATATATATATATATATATATATATATATATATATATATATATATATATATATATATATATATATATATAACTGAAGACCAGGACAAGAAGACAATGGATTGGGGCCATGTTCACGATTTATTTCAGTAGTGACGTTTCGAGGTAATCCAACCCCATCATCAAACAAGACTACAATACACACAAACTGAATTTTTTAATTCATTTTGTGTATATTTTAGTTTTGTCTGATGATGGGATTGGTTTACCTCAAAACGTCACTACTGAAGTAAATCGTGAACATGGCCCCAATCCATTGTCTCATTGTTCTGGTATTCAGTTTTATATATGCCATCCGGTTCCCTACTGAATTCTTACTTGCTAATATATCTATATATATATATATATATATATATATATATATATATATATATATATATATATATATATATATATATATATACCAAAAAAGGGAGATTTAAGTGTGTGTGGCAATTGGAGGGGGATAACTTTGACACCTGTAGTTGCAAAAGTCTTTTCCAAAATCTTGTTGAACAGAATAGAGCCAGTAATTGATAAAATTTTAAGAGAAGAACAAGCGGGATTTAGAAAGGGTCGAGGGTGTAATGATCAGATTTTTAATGTAAGGCATCAAATGCAACAAGCTAATGAGATGAAAATGCCACTTAGTATGTGTTTCGAGGATTTTGAAAAGGCGTTTGATAGTGTTTCACGTGGAGCTATGTTGAAAATTATGAGATTCTATGGTATACCAGAAAAGTTTGTAAATATTATTAGAAGCCTGCATGAAGGTACTTTTTGTAAGGGAATGGTGGGTGGTTCTTTGAGTGATCCATTTCAAATTAGGTCAGGAGTGATTGAAGGAGGAGTTCTTTCACCATTGCTGTTTGGTTTGGTTATGGATTATGTTATGAAAAAGGTTGTAAGGAGAACAGGTGCAGGAATTAACTGGAAAGAAAATAAGAAGCTGATGGATTTGGACTATGCTGATGATATTGTACTGATTTGCAGAAGTATTTACGAGATGCAGAGGGTGCTTGATTGTCTGGTGGAGGAAGGAGAAAAAGTGGGATTGGTAATAAATTGTGGAAAGACTGAAATTATTAATATGAACGTGGAGAACCAAATCGATTGTGTAATTGGGAATAATGTGGTGAAGAATGTAGAAAACTTTAAATATCTGGGAACAATTGTATCATCTAATGGATCATTAAACAATGAAATTGAGGAGAGGATTAGACAGGCTTGGCGAGCAGTTGGAATGTTGAAATCTGTTTGGAATAATAATATGCTTTCGGTACATACTAAAGTGAAAATTTACAAGTCCATGGTTAGACCAATTTTAATTTATGGGCATGAGTCATGGTACAGTATAATTGCAACAGATCAGAAAGTATTAGGATTTGAGAATAAAATACTGAGAAGGATTCTTGGGGTAAAGTGGCAAGACAGAGTTACAAATGCAAGAGTAAGGGATATTACGAGAGTGGAACCAGTTAATGAATATGTGAGACTGTCTTGCTGGAAGTGGCTGGGGCACATATACAGAAAGGAAGGTAGTTTAATACAGGATGTGCCAGAGTGGACTGCTAGAGGAAGAAGAGGTAGAGGTAGGCCGAGGGAAACCTGGTTGAGGACAATGAAAAAAGAAGCAGGAGAGGAGTGTTGGTGGGACCTGAAGGAGATGGCAAGAGACAAATATTGGTGGGGAGAGTTCATTGAGACCCTACGCATCCCGTGGGGTGCCACAGGAAATGATTGATTGATATATATATATATATATATATATATATATATATATATATATATATATATATATATATATATATATATATATATATATATATATATATATATATATATATATATATATATATATATATATATATATATATATATATATATATATAACCCATTGGAGCCCAGTGTTCCCAGTCTTGGACAGAACTGGGAATTTTCAAATCTTAATAAAGTAGGCAACCCCCATGTAGGGACATATGAGCTTCGCGACTATGAGCCGATAGGCTCAGGGCGGTACGCTTAGGACCCTCCCGGAACAGTGCCTCGCCCAAGAACTCTGGGGATCCAATGAAATTATATATATATATATATATATATATATATATATATATATATATATATATATATATATATATATATATGTGTGTGTGTGTGTGTGTGTGTGTGTGTGTGTGTATAGATATAGTTGGATAGATAGATATTTGAAGATGTAGATAGAAATACATACATACTTACATACATACATTCATATAGACAGATAAACAGATAGATACAGACAGTAGATACACACAGGCGTCCCATATGTAACCCTCCACTTCCACTCCGCCGGGCGATTTCTTTGTGATGTAGGGAAGGCTCAGTGAGTGTTTGCAGTATCTACCCAACATCATATATTCATTTCAACCTCCCATTGCCACACACACACACACACACACATAGAGAGAGAGAGAGAGAGAGAGAGAGAGAGAGAGAGAGAGAGAGAAAATCATCATCATCATCATCATCATCATCCGGACCTACTTTCCCACCCTAGGGATGGTTTAATTGACTCTCCTGACAATGGAGTGAATGAAGTGGTGGCACAAGCAGAGATGAAGTTCTTATTTCTGTAAATAATTCCTATGGTGATGTCTTGCATTTCAGAGCCTCCGCCCGGGTTGGTGTGGGGCGGTGCAGGGGCGGGGAGGGGTGGGCAGGAGGAGCAGGAGAGTAATGTGCTGAGGACCAGACTCAGTGTGGTGGCATCCCGCTCCACCCACTACTCCACAACCACCTGCTCCACCACTGCACCACCATCCTCCACCACATGTGCTTCCCCAGGCTCCTGTTCCAATGCCATCACACCAACTCTCACCCACACTGATTCTGTCACACTCAGGGTCAAACGTGAGTACTAGTATTCATATTCACTGATTATTATTAGAGTAAGAGTTAATATTATTTAAATATAAGTACATTTCTAAGTGATGGAACAAAGTATATGACACTGCGTAACAAACCACATGTTAGAGCAAAATTCTGGGGATCCTCAGATACACGTGTTTAGGGGACATTACAATGTAAAATCGAGATGGACATCAATAAAATTACCGAGCAGCTTTTCCATTCTTTTTTTTCTTAACTAATGAACTGCCTTAACCCTTTTTACTGCAGCAGTAACGTTGAATCTTAGTTTATTCTTCCTACCCCAGATGGTTATAAGTATCCAGTCTAGAAAAAAAAAATGTATTGTTGGAGTTAATGAAAATTACACTATATCATGCCCTGATGATCCAAGAAAAACCTTTAAGTAGGACTTAAACGCATAGTAGAAGGAAAGAAAAATAAAAGAGAGATGCCTTCCTTGCAAAAGAGTTTTAAGATCCTTGTGCTGTCTGTAAGCATTAACCTTCTTTTCTTCTTCATCTTCTTCGTTTATGGTGATACATGGCAGTGGATGTGTAAGTATAAGTCTAACTCTTCACAAACCTCTCTTTTCTTAACTTACTTCGTTTCATGGGAGGTGGCGGGATCCAGGATTTGCTAAGAGAAGGGTTCCAAACTTTAGCTTTTTATTACCCATAGACGACAGTCATAAATTTAATAGTTATACCTGTATATATCTGTGTATTTGTATCCATGTCTGTCTCTCTCTGTCTGTCTATTTGTATCAATCTATGTGCATCTAACTCTAATGTATAATTGTGTGTGTGTGGGGGGGTGCATCACAATATATTTTACAGCCATATACTATTAAGGTTCACCGGTAGTGATAACTGGCAGTAATTATGATAAGGAATTTTCAAACTGGTAACAGTATTGATGTTCTTTATTTAGTTTATTTTTTCTGCATACTTATTGCTGAATAGAAACAAAACGATACAGATGAAAAATAAAAAAAAGTTGTGTCCTGACTCCCTCGACCTGCCTTTGGATCTGCCACTAAGTTGAAGTGCCACTGGATGTGTCAGACAGTAGGCATGAATCTAAACCTTCTACTTCTTTTTAGTTTTCTTCTTCCTCTTCATCATTATCATCATCATCATCTTCTTCTTCTACTACTACTACTACTACTACTACTACTACTAATATTAATTCTTCTTCTTCTTCTTCTTCTTCTTCTTTTTTTTTCTTCATCATCATCATCATCATCCTTCTTCTTCTTCATCATTCTTGATAAGCGAGGCAGTGAGCATAAAATATGTGTAATTCTTCTTAGCAGGCTTATATTAATCTTTCATATTCAATGGACTTGAACGTAAACTTTCTTCCTTAATCGGCATATAGGTAAATCTTCTGGAGTGGACATAACTGTAAACCTTTTTCTATAGTAGGCATAATGTAAACCTTCTTCTCCACGAGGTATAAATGTAATATTTCTTCATCAGTACGTGTAAATTTAAACCTTCGTCTTCAGTAGGCATAAATGTAAACCTTGCTCTTCAGCGTACATGCGTGAATGTAAAGTTTCATCCTTAGTACGCATAAATGTAAAGATTCTCCTTTAGTGGGAATAATTTTAAAGCGTCATTTCCCTCGAATGCAGCGATGTTGCGTACTAAAGGACGTGAACCTAAGTGAGCATACAGTATAATCCATTTCCCTCAGCAGCCATAAAATCATCTGAATCTTTCTCTCGAGCAAGCATAAAATACTCTAAATCTTATTCCTCAGCTGGCATAATAAACTCTAAACCTTTCTCCTCAGCAGCCAGAAAATACTCTACATCTTCTTCCTCAGTAACCATAAAATACTCTAAACCTTCCATCTCAGCAAGTGTAAATACTCTAAATCTTCTCCCTCAGCAGACAGATACTCTAAATCTTCTCCCTCAGCAGGCATAAATACTCTAAATCTTCTCCCTCAGCAGACATAGATATTCTAAATCTACTCCCTTAGCAGGCAAAAATACTCTAAAACTTCTCCCTCAGCAAGCATAAACACTATAAATCTTCTCCCTTAGCAGGCATAAATACTCTAAATCTTCTCCCTCAGCAGGCATAAATACTCTAAATTTTCTTTCTCAGGAGCAAACAAAATATTTTCAACCTTTCTCTTCAGCAGACGTAAAATAATCCAAACCTACTTCAGCAGACATAAAATAATCTATTCTTTCTCTTTCAGCAGACACAAAATACTCTAAACTTTCATCTTCAGCTGGCATAAGAAATCTAATCCTTCTTCTCCAACAAGCATGACGTAATCAAAACCATCTTCCTTGCCTCGTATTTAATTATTCTGATGTTACAGGCCTATACTGCCGGGGGACATTGGAGTTATCAGGCAGAATGCTAACTCTTCAAATCACGTCATAATTATGGTTGTGTTGTGTACCAGACAGTAAGCATTCCTCTAAACCCTTTGATTTCTTGTTTAAAATAATGTTGTGTGAGAATCAGCATGTGTAAGTCTAACCTGTCTTCGTGCTCTCCCTCTGTGGTTGTGTTGTGTGGTGGCAGTGCCGCCTGTGGAGGTGCGAGTGGAGTCTGCGGTTCCCTGGGTGAGCGGGGGCCGGGCAGCCACCTTCACCTGCCGGGTGTGGGGGTCATGGCCGGAGCCGGTCACACAATGTTGGCTCGGAGGGCGGCAACTCACACGATCAACTATACCGGTCAGTACCAGCCACTGTCTTTAGTGCGTTGGCCAGAAGACGTCTTTATGTAATTAATTTGTTACAACCATAACTGTGATTAGTTATTCTGGATAGTGAAAGTAATCGAGAAAATGGATCATTGGTATGAAGGAGCTAACATATTAGGCTGCATATCCTGTGTCTCATACAGCTAGAAGTTTTTCACATTACAGAAATATCTAATAGTACAAGGTAGTATTCTGATAAGTCTCATATAGTGCCAAAAAGTGCCATCCACATCAGTGAACATCCTGCATTATCTTAGGTTCAAGAACTTTTAATCGGGGTTACGATAATCTGGCCACTTAACGTGTAGCCTACTTAAACTGTAACTCTTTATCTTGATTCCTGAGCTGTAACAGGAAATTGGAATACAGTGCCAGTCACGAAAAAGTGTAATGGAAAGGACTGAGGCATAGTATTCTACGTTTATGCTATGCAGGTTCGGGATATTTGCAGATCTTTACGAAAATCAGTGTCATGTTAAGGTGGATTAGTACAGTGAACGTACTGCAACAAATTAATATGAATTATTTACGTTCTCGATATGTTATATTGTTTGACTACTGTTAAGTATCCCTGCAACGTATTTCCTATTGTATGTACAGTGGCGACCATCATCCACTCACTTGACGTAGTGCTGCCTACTTCCTTAACTTTTATCATTCTTTTTCTGTGCCTGCCCTCCTATCGTCCTGTTTCTCCTATCTTTCCTGTCACTTCTTATTCCTTTTCTTTCCTTTACAGGTGGCTTTACATTGAGTGACAAGCCAAATGGTTTCCTGTAAGCCAAGAAACCATTTACAACGCTGGGTGGTAACCATATAACCAAACCATACGTGCTCCCTACGTGTCAACAAGTGGGTTGGTGGAGAAGGTTGGTGCCCCTCCCTGTAAAACAACTAACTCAGTGTCAAATGGCCACCCTTTGCAGGATTATGGTGTCTGGCAATAGATAGATAGATAGATTATGCTCGCAGCTGTTATATGATAGTTCTATATTATTTTTCCAGATGATTGCCAACTATAGGAAACTAGTCATTTATTCCGATTGCCCGGGGCCTTTTACGACATCAAGCTATCATGCTGTGTGTTATGCACGTTTACATACGCGCGCGCGCGCGTGTGCGTGTGTGTGTGTGTGTGTGTGTGTGTGTGTGTGTGTGTGTGTGTGTGCGTAATTGTGTGTTTGTGTACGCTCGCGTGCTACGACCGTGTGTGTGTGTGTGTGTGTGTGTGTGTGTGTGTGTGTGTGTGTTTGAGCTCGCACGAGTGCGATCATACATATTGTGTGCGTGTGTGCACTCGCATCTTATTCGCACTGGAACTTTGAAAAATAAACCGTTGAGTGTCTAGTGAAATATCTTTGTACTTGAATAATATGAAATATGCTACCATGGCATACAAATTATCGTACAGCAAGGCAGAGCAACACTTAGAGAACTGGCCCCCCCAATTCGAGTTACAGAGTCATAATTTTGCTTACTGTTTCTCATTTTCTGCTTAACGCTAACGGCATTTCCACCAAATCTGCCATGATCAAAGATGATCATCTATGGACAGAGAAACATACAAAGTCTTACAGCTGAGGAGAGTGACAAGAAGTTGAGGAGATGTGTTATGTGAACTTTTCATTCTAGCTACATCATCATCATCACCATTTACATATACAATTCTACAAATTTAAGGCAAATACAGTGAAGGATCTCCCTGGGAAAGGTAACAGCCAGAGTCAGGGGCCCATAGCACAAAAAACATCCTAAATTCTTGAAACAGCATGAACACATTTTAAAAAGACGTCATCTCGCTGAAAGGCTGAACCAACTGGATACGATGGCGCCATCTATTTTACTGTAATTCTCCCCATATACTTTTTTTTTAATTGGGAGAGAAGTTCCATCAATCAATCAATCAGTCATTTCCTGTGGCACCCCACGGGATGCATAGGGCCTCAATGAACTCTCTCCACCAATATTTGTCTCTTGCCATCTCCTTCAGGTCCCACCAACACTCCTCTCCTGCTTATTTTTTCATTGTCCTCAACCAGGTTTCCCTCGGCCTACCTCTACCTCTTATTCCTCTGGCAGTTCACTCTGGCACATCCTGTATTAAACTACCTTCTTTTCTGTATATATCCCCCAGCCACTTCCGGGTAGAAAGTCTCACATATTCATTAACAGCTTCCACTCTCGTAATATCCCTTACTCTTGCAGTGGTAACTCTGTCTTGCCACTTTACCCCAAGAATCCTTCTCAGTATTTTATTTTCAAATCCTAATACTTTCTGATCTGTTGCAATTGCACTGTACCATGACTCATGCCCGTAAATTAAAATTGGTCTAACCATGGACTTGTAAATTTTCACTTTAGTATGTACCGAAAGCATATTATTATTCCAAACAGATTTCAACATTCCAACAGCTCGCCAAGCCTGTCTAATCGTCTCCTCAATTTCATTGTTTAATGATCCATTAGATGATACAATCGTTCCCAGATATTTAAAGTTTTCTACATTCTTCACCACATTATTCCCAATTACACAATCGATTTGATTCTCCACGTTCATATTAATAATTTCAGTCTTTCCACAATTTATTACCAATCCTACTTTTTCTCCTTCCTCCACCAGACAATCGAGCACCCTCTGCATCTCGTAAATACTTCCGCAAATCAGTACAATATCATCAGCATAGTCCAAATCCATCAGCTTCTTATTTTCTTTCCAGTTAATTCCTGCACCTGTTCTCCTTACAACCTTTTTCATAACATAATCCATAACCAAAACAAATAACAATGGCGAAAGAACTCCTCCTTGAATCACTCCTGACCAAACCTCAAATGGATCACTCAAAGAACCACCCACCATTACCTTACAAAAAGTACCTTCATGCAGGCTTCTAATAATATATACAAACTTTTCTGGTATACCATAGAATCTCATAATTTTCTACATAGCTCCACGTGAAACACTATCAAACGCCTTTTCAAAATCCACAAAACACATACTAAGTGGCATTTTCATCTCATTAGCTTGTTGCATTAGATGCCTTACAATAAAAATCTGATCATTACAACCTCGACCCTTTCTAAATCCCGCTTGTTCTTCTCTTAAAATTTTATCATTGCTGGCTCTATTCTGTTCAACAAGATTTTGGAAAAGACTTTTGCAACTACAGGTGTCAAAGTTATCCCCCTCCAATTGCCACACACACTTAAATCTCCCTTTTTTGGTATTTTTATAATCACTCCATTTTTCCACTCTTCTTGAATTCCACCATTATCCCAAGCCACATTAAAAAGTTTCAAAAGCGCATTCATCAACTTGTCATTTTCCACCTTAAGCATTTCAGGGAATATTCCATCCTCTCCTGGGACCTTAAAATTCTTTAACTCCTTTATAGATTTTGCTACCTCTTCCAAAGTTATATCCCCTGTTTCTATCTGCAGATCTCTCTCGGCTGGCAAAATGTCCTCTTCAGCTGGGATTGGTCTATTTAGACCAGATTCAAAGTGCTCTTTCCATCTTCCTTTTATATCCAAATCTTTAGTCATCAAATTACCATTTCTATCTCGTACGGATATTTCCTTCCATCTCTTTTCAGTCCCAGGTAACTCCTTTATGGCCTGATACGCTGCTTTTGTGCTCTGACCGTCATTTTTATTTAATTTAATTTCTGTCTCTGTCGCCTTTTCATCATATAGTCTTCTCTTATCACGTCTAACGAGTCTTTTTACTTCAGAATGTAAACTCCAGTACTTTGCTCTAAGTACTTCAACTACCTGGCCATCAACATGTTGTTCTTCACTTCTTAACTTAGCCTCTTTCCTTTTCTGAATTGCATTCCATGTTTCATCTGACATCCACTTTTTCCTTCACGCTTTTCCCTTTTTTATTAATAGTAACCTTAGCACTCTCATGCAAAACCTCTTTTACCTCTCTCCACGTTTGATTAATATTATTGTCTTCAGATTCCATCAAAGTCTGCAGGACTAGAAACCTGTTCCTACATTCCCACCGAAACTTTTCCCTCGTGCTCTTATCACTTCTCAACTCATCAAAATCATAATTATTACCTCCTGTACAATTACCATTAACTTTTCTCTTAAGTTTTATTTTAATCTTTGACACAAGTTGATGATCACTACCTGTATCTGCCCCCCTCCTTACGCAAACATCTTGTAAATAACTCCTATGCCTTCTGCTAATTCCAATGTGGTCAATCTGGTTACAATATTTACCACTTGGTGAAATCCAAGTAGTCTATGTATTTTTCTATGCTCAGAGATAGTTCCACCAATTATAAGGTCATTTGCCAAACAAAAGCTTCCAAGTCGCACCCCATTTTCGTTCCAGTATCCTCTAAAACTTATTCTTGCCACCGACAGACGTTATTTTCAGTATAAGAGACACCTACAAATGGGATTAAATTGACGTGTGTTTTATTGTCCATTGTTTTTTTAATACAGAAAAGTTCTTAGGTAGGAATGGGTCACAGACTAGCCCAGTATATCCCATTCTGCAGTAAATTACATTATTTTGATATCCTTCAGACGACTTCATTCTAGGACAAAAAAATGCCCAGGTCTGAATGGATATATAAAAAGTGAGGTGCCGGCTGTATTTTGTTCAGCTAGTCGTACGTGTTCTGAGATTATCGTATTCATTAATGACACAAACATGATCCTGCAACTCTCCGTGGGCTCCGTAATAACACCTGGCGTGAGCAAAGATAGAATATCAGAGTAGTCATGACCATACGAGGCTAAACAGAGGATAGTCGTAAGACATATTACTCACTTCCAGCACAATATATCTCTCTCGCCTTAGTTGGCATAAAAGACCCAACCAAAAGACAATGATAAGAACAAAATAGAGTTCACGAAGGCATTTCTCTCTCTCTCTCTCTCTCTCTCTCTCTCTCTCTCTCTCTCTCACACACACACACACACACACACACACAAACAGGAGCACTAATTTGCCGCACAATAAACTTCAAACGGGTATAAAACTAAACCCCAAGTCATCTCGGGTGCTCATCCACTTACCCTCCTTCCCTGCGACATGAAAGGGAGAGGAAACACTGAGGAGAAGGACACAGAAGACGAAGGGAACAATGGCGGAGATTTACACCCGGGAGCTGCCTCGTACCCGCACTAATGAAGAGCACAATTAAGCGGCTCGCAACTCCCAGGATAATCACGACTCCGGAATAATTAAAAGCCAAAGTTTTTATTCGCATAATCCGCAAATTTGCAAGTGCAAGGCATCGGTTGGGGGAATTTAGCCACGACATCTGTATTTTCCCCGGGCTCATTAGCGACCATAGGTAGTCTTTGTTAGTCATTTCCCACTGAGAAGAGACGAACTGATAGGGAAACACTGTCATTAGCCGGTGATTAGCCAATCCGCAGGCCTTTCATCGTGTGTGTGCACCCACTCAGACCTCAGGCTCTGATGACAATAACATGGATGAAGAGCTTTCTGTGTAACAGTGGCTTTTGCTTACAAAAGTGTGAAGACAAAGAGCCACAGCAAGCATTTGAATATATATTTGTTTCACTTCCACTCTCTCTTCACATATTTCTCCTTTTCAGGTTATACAATGGCACGGAAATTAAAGATTTAGATATGAATATGAACACCTAGCAACAAGCAAACGAATACTGGTTTACGTTATCTGAACTTTACTTTTCTTAAAATAGCATACATTGTACATCACAGTCCACGATACCTTCAGTTTTTTTTATTTTATTGCACAATAATAATTGAATTATTTAATTTTATTTTTTTAATCTGCTCACCCGATACAGGCTCACTTTTAAGTGATTCAGTGATGACTAACAAGCCAAACGGTTTCTTGTTACCTAGGCAACTATTTACCGAGTTGAATTGTAACCGTATAACCAAATGAATGTTTAGTTATCTAGTGTGTTAAGACGCTGAAACCTGATCTGGCCGAAAAAAGTTTACATCTGATGACTGGTCTGGGTTTATGGCTCAGGTAAAGCCACTTGGGGAAGGGCGACCCGCCATTATTTTGTTATATGACCGAACTAAAAAGCCTAGTTCTTGCCCCCTACACTCTCCACGAGGCAGTATAGGACTTGATGACAGAGAGATATTTAGGTAGATTAAGCTGACATGAAGCAGTATTATGTTTCGCGATGCCTGGACACACTGTTTATGAGTGACTGTAAACGGAACGCAGATGTAAGCACTGAAGATGTAAGCACAGTTGTGTAAAAAAAAAAAATGTTTAATGTTTGCATTTCAAACTGTGTGGATAGCCGGGTGCTGTGTATCCACCTTAAGGAGGAAGACACGCAGGCAGACAGTTTAGCAAAACATTTTTTGGAGTAATAAGGCAATTACGGAATGACGGAACATTGTGCAAGTGATAGACACTGAAGAGAGTAATCGGAGGGGAGATAATGAAACACACTGCTAGATAACATCTTGTGTGGACGAACCCTACTGAATAATGTGACCTCTCCCCTCCCCTCCCACCCAACACACTCTCCAGAGCTATACTCAGCACAGGTGTGAATGACATAAACAGAACCAGCCACTGAACATAGTTATGGGAGGCTTGCAGTCAGAGTTAACATATTCAGCCTTCCAAAAATATTAATAAGAAATAATTATATTTTTACATGAAAGGCCATGATATAAGAATCATGAGAATACTGACAGAAGAATATGCAGTGAGAAGTGCGTTGTTGTGGGCAAGAGAAATTTCGTTGAAGGTTGATGTTTAGTTGTTCAGAATTCAAATTTATAACATCAGTTGTCAACTTGTTAATCAGAATTTAGGTTAAATATTCGGAACTTAATCTGCGTTTTTTTATATATGTGTCCGACTCTGGGCAAAGGCGTCAGTGCCTATTTCTTGCGGGCAATGGCATATCCCAAGGCCCAGTAATCCTCCTACACCTCCACATGTCACCACTTCGGCGCTAAGACCCACCGTCCATGCTGAAGACATGCTAGGTCTGTCTCACACAGAATTGGTGTATTGGTATTAGCGGGGGTACTTTTCCACGTTGGCGGGATGTTATTGCTTAATTCCTGGGCACCATGTAATATAAAACGCATTACTTGCTGAAAACGGAAGAACGATGGATACCTTTCATGCCGCATATTTGCAGACATGTGCATCGTTTGTGACAACCCACGTCGTATTTGTTTGCGAATACATTGGAGATTTAGTCCTGGAAAATGCTTGGGAGTAATGTCATATTATTTATATGAGATGTGCGACACTATAACAGTTGGTCTTGTGTGTAATCATCTATACTGTTTATCCGTACAGTGCAGTGACAGATGTTTTGAAGTATATTCATAGATTCCTGTATTTTACTTCATCATCAGCCTTCGTATCATATTTCCATAGTATGAATGGGATTGGTAGGACTGAGAGAGAGAGAGAGAGAGAGAGAGAGAGAGAGAGAGAGAGAGAGAGAGAGAGAGAGAGAGAGAGAGACTGTTATTAGTTTCCCCCAAGTGGACCACACCTGCATTCACTTATCAATCAAGCCTTCGAAATTCTTGTTCTATCCTACCGGTCAAGGTATCCACACCATAGTACTGTACCTGATAAAGTCATTTTTGCAACAACTGGGAAACAGAATTTTTCCGTCACTGATCAGATTAAAAACAGGTGTAATCCCTACCATATGGATCGCCATAAAAGCATCCTCTGTTACCGTCTGTCATTTTTAGGTGCAGTCCCTATCATATGCTTCGCCGTCAGTGCACCCTCTCTCTATTCTATATTTTTTCTTCTCAACTTTCTTTTTTTTTACGTCTCCAACTTTTATACGTCACTCTATCACACATTCAGTTAATGGTATCCTTTGAGGGTTGCTGGGGATTTCCCTTCTGACGTTTTGTAAGTGGACTGTTGAAACTTGACAAAGGGATATTTTGCCTGTGTTCCGTGTCCACGATGTTTTAAAAATATGTAGCTATCTTCTCACTATAACACGCCACCACCTGCCTTCAGACTCGGTCACTAGTAGCATTTAAACCAGAAGTAATACCGTACCGACTCTCTCTGTGTGATCACATCTATATTCATTCTCTTATACTGTCAGATCATTAAACAACCTTACTTTACATTAAAAAAAAAGTAACATATATTCATCAGCAATTCCATTTCCATTGTGTTCATATTCATGCCATACATTCCATACACTGTCTAGCATCCGCACAATAATAATTACTTAAGCATATCTTCACACAATCTTCTTAAAGCCTCTTTTCGTTTCCCGTTCCCTGTCAAGGTCTTACTGGCACTATCATAATTTTTCCTGCGGCACTCTTTAATCCCCGTTCACACATCTGTTTCTTTTGTCCCGGTGCCATAGCAAACCTAAGATTTTCATGTACTAGCACAGCACATTTCGGGTCATTTTCTCTGTCAACAACCATCATTTTACACTTACATACCTTCTGTTTCAGAAAAGTTTATCAAAACTATGAAGTATTTGGAAAAGTCACATTTACAGCCAGCACTTGAGCAGCATTAGTGTTCATTCCTGGCAAGGTGAATGGCATGTGCAATTGGCACATCGAGTTACGCACTACAGCCAGGGGACTTCAGTGCTTTGAACTAAGATGGCTTTCCGTCAGCCTCCTACACATCGCCAGCGTTGTATAAAACTAAATGTTACTTATTCCAACTTTCACCATCGTTCATCATCAATTCCGTTTCCGTAACTCTTGCGGTGGCCTATTTGATAGATTCATTCATATTTATCGAACATACAAGTCTTAACCTACACCCCAAATGTCTCAGTCACCAATACCCAAACCCAAAGCACAAGGCTGGGACGAGTTACTTGTCCAGTAACAAAATGTAGCATTCTCTGCAGATCAATTGTTCTTCCGGTCCCATAAATACGGCTTGAGCATGTATATTAAAGCTGCCCGCCCATGCCAGGAGTTTGCAAGCCAACCGGTACAGTTCCTGAATTAATTCCTCTACGGTGACATCAAAATATTCTTATCACTCGAGCACTCACACCAAACCATTCATGTATATTTCCCATACACGTTAAACACTACCATAATGAGCAAATTTCTGTAGTACTATGCAATGAGAGAGGGGGGTGTGAGTTGGGAGCAGGACAGTGAAATGGCGGGGGACAGGGCGACTTGGAGGCGATTTGTTTGTGGCCACCCCAAACGGGATTGAGGCGTCCGGCAATAGATAGATAGACTATGCAATATTCCATCACCATTCATACTAAAATGTAACATCTTATTATGCTCTAAATGTCACTGGTAAGAAAGGCTTCCAGAACCACAAGAACCATAAATTCCATGTAGTCCCAGTCGTATCCTTTCTCCATATCTCAGCCCTCCTTCACATTGCTGATCCACACATCCCTTACCACTCAGTGATGTACGCTGGTCATCACTCACGGGATATTCTTATACATTATACTTTGTCAGTCCCAAATTTCGCGTAAAATTCGCCCCTTATTTCTTGCGCTATCACATATGAGAGAGAGAGAGAGAGAGAGAGAGAGAGAGAGAGAGAGAGAGTGTGTGTGTGTGTGTGTGTGTGTGTGTGTGTGTGTGTGTGTGTGTGTGTGTGTCTTTTTGCTTGTGTGCCCTGAGTGAAGTTGGATCTCCGTGACTAGATTTTCAGAAGGCGGATAATGAACTGACGCCTAATGGAAGGGGAACATAATCAGAGTGAGAGAAAAAAAAAAAGACACCTCGTCCATCTTCAAAACCTCCAACCATGTATCAGTAATTTTCGCCATTTTATATGGAAAAAGTAAAAGGATCTCCGGCGGGATGAGTAACTTGGTGAGTCACATGTGGTATTTTTCTTATTGTTATATTTTTATTTAGGTTACGAGAGATTTTTCGAACTACAAGTGTTAGTTATGGCCTTTATCATCCCTTTCAATACATTAGATATCCCAAAGGCTATATCAGGTCGTACATTCAGTATAAAAAAAAAAAAGAAAAAAAAGAAATGATTCCTAAGTTTAAGAAGTAACTGTGCAAAGTCTCAAAGCTTAACTATATGGAAAAGTCTCATTGGTAATAATGATAAAAAAAAAAAAAAAAAAAAGGCGCTCTCGCGCTGAATAAGTTAACTTGCGAAGTCCGCCAAAGGTTAACTTGAAGAGCCAGGACTGAGTGTAGAAGTTGGTGGAGAGGCTCAACTGTGGCGCCGCCTCGCATACATTAGTAAGGTTACGCCTCGCACCTTCACACCTCTTACTTCTCCCCAGTAGGTCCACCCTAACTCTGTACACGGCTGGGAGAACGCTCGTAATCTCGTATTCACTACCAGGACCTTTGTCTTTTTGTGTTGCAGTTATTACATCCTTTCTACATCAAATCGAGTCATTCCTCATCAGTGAATGAAGTCTGTACCATAGGTTTCCCACCTATAGACGACTTTATTGTACCGTAAATAAAGGTAGTCTTCCTAGTGAAAGGGGTTCCAGACATTCTGTCTTTACACTATGATTATAACCACTTATTATATTTAGTTTGTGTTGTATATGTGAGGTATCATATTTTCTTTGTGAAATTGGATTAGTATAAACGTGTGTCGAGAGCTGGCTTATTCCTTATATAAAAATGGGGCTTTTGAGAAACAAAAGACCACGTTATTATTATTGAGCATCGCCTTATATGTGGTGAAGCTTATTGTTTTGGTATTACTAATATTTTTCTGCACACTTTTTATTTTTAAATATTGATGATATTATACAGGAAGGGATCCTAGGGTAACCCAAGTACTTGTGCCAAATATAAATGGCCGTGACCTATTTTTTGAAGGTCATGTACTCATTTTTCGTGCAAATATTGCATATTTGGAATTGAAATATCTCAAAAACTAATTGAGATACAGCTGTCTGGATGAAAATCCTATGATAAAAAAAAAAATAAATAAAAAAAAGGAATGCTGAGAATTTTAGCTGAATATTTTGGTGTTTCGGCTAATGGAAAGTACCGAATTCAAGTCTGCTCAGATTGTTTCCTTGCAACATGTTTTAGTGATAACCACGAACACTTTGAAGCTGTTACTTTCTGGTTATGTACTCTAGCTGTAGTTGCAGTTGAGCATACAGTTAGCCAGTTACTGAGACAAAGTACCATTTGCACATGCGTCCTTTGACACCTCTGTCTTCAGATCCCTTGATGATGTTACTCAAGAAATTACCCAGTGGTCCTCAGATCTTGTGTATATTGCACGTACCTAAAGCGCCCTGCAGCCACTGGCCTACTTGGTGGTCCAGCCGCCCTTCTTTTTTTAGGGGGAAATCAAATTAGTAGTAGTAGAACCTTACGGCGTTCTGTTGGGTGAAATTCTTCACATTGTACAGTATATATATATATATATATATATATATATATATATATATATATATATATATATATATATATATATATATATATATATATATATATATTGTTTATATGATCTTGGTAATGTTATGTAATTCGGATCGACAGCTGACGTATTTGGAATAGTTCCTAACTTCTCTGGTTCTCCTTCGTATATTGATGTATCCTATATTAGTTTGTGCCTTGACTGACAGTCAGCAGGTGATGAGTGCGGGTATGTAATGTAGAAAGGCATTACATATCTGCAGTCGATGGTCTTCTCTAGGTCGAGGTATTTTTACCGTTAATGTAGGTTTAGCTATTTGTATCTTTAGGATTTAGTATAGGTTAGCGATTTGTCTGTTAGGTAAATAGTTCTAGGGTTATTAGATTAGGTATATTTTTCTCTAATACTATAAGATCTAAAAGAGATTATATATATATATATATATATATATATATATATATATATATATATATATATATATATATATATATATATATATATATTTACGTGTGTATCTATGCGTGTATGAAAGTGAGTATGTATATATGCATGGATGTGTGTGTGTGTCCGTATATATATATATATATATATATATATATATATATATATATATATATACTGTGTGTGTGTGTGTGTGTGTGTGTATTGTCTTAGTGACCTGGGGTTTCGGCCCCAATGGTCGATAGGCAAAGAAAAAAAAACAACAGACGACGAAGCTTCCTTACTGTGGCTATGCAAGGAGAGTCGGTAAATAATTATTATATTTTTTCCCATTTTTTTTTTATCGATCCTGATAATATTATACATGAAGGTAGCCGCAGTACTCGAGCCAAATATAAATGGCCTTTACCTATTTTTGAAGGTGGTATACTAATTTATATTTTAAAAAAATACATATTCAGATTAAAATATCCCAGAAACTATTTGAGATACAGCTATTTGGTTGAGAATCCCATGATAAAAATGTCTGCTGAATAATTTTGGCTTAATAGTTTGCCATTTTGCTTCGTGGAAAGTATCGAATTCAAACCTACTCAGTTTTTTCTTTGCAACACGTAAAAAAAAAAAAAAAGTTTTAAAGCTGTAACTTTCCAGATATATAGCTGTGGTCCCTCTTATGGTCTGGAAGGAATATGGTTACAGTTAAGCATACAGTTAGCCAGTTATTGAGACAAACGCAAAATTTGCACATGCATTCTTCGACACCTTTGTCTTCAGATCCCTTGTTGATGTTACACAAGAAGTTACCTTTGGATCTTCAGATCTTGTTTACTGTATATTTCTCATACCATGTACCATGTAGAGTTATGGCGAAGCTTCCTTATTGTGGATGAGCAATAAGAATAGGTAACTAGTTATCGTAACAATTGGAGCCTTTGAGAAACAAAAGACTTCGTTATTATTATTTAGCTTCGCCATATAAATAGCGAAGCTTACTGTTTTCGTAAGTATTCTTATTATATATTTTTTGCACCTCTTTTTCTTAGATCATGATGATATTATACAGGAAGGTACCTTAGGCCAACCCAACTACTTGTGCCAAATATAAATGACCTCGGCTTATATTTAAAGGTCATATACTAATTTTTGGTGCTAATTTTTGCATATTTGTACATAATATATTAATCTTTCAGGTCAAAACCACTCAGAATATACAGTATATCATAAACTGAATAAAATCATCTGAAGTTAACGAGAAGAAAACAAAAATATATCGTCGCAGTGAAATGGTTATTCTCAACACAATGCCGTTGTTTTGAATGTTTTCATGGGACTCCCAGACACGGTTACCAATAGCAATAGTCAGGTTATTCATTGTCTTCAATTATGTTTCACCATTAAGGGTCTTCTGTGAGCTGAACAGACAAAATATGCAAAATAATAATAATAATAATAATAATAATAATAATAATAACAATAATAATAATAATAGTAATAAAAATAATAATAATAATAATAATAATAATAATAATAATGATAATAATAATAATAATAATAATAATAATAATAATAATAATAATAATCTATCTACTGCCAGACGCCTCAATCCCGTTTGGGGTGGCCACAAACAAATCGCCTCCAAGTCGCCCTGTCCCCCGCTTCACTTCCATACGTTAGAGTTGGTATCACAATACTGTCATGTAGTAACTTTTTCACTTCCATGCTCACTTCCCTGTTTCTTATCACTGCTTTCAAAGAACCAGCAATCTTTCTTCCCTGCTGTACCCTTTCAAGCACTTCACCCTCCAAACCTCCATCCTCATCACACTACCCAAGTACTTAAACGTACTCACATTTTCCAATTCCTCACCATCCAACGTCGCTGTACATTTACTAACTTCACCTCTCTCAAAGACCATCACTTTACTCTTCCCTACATTCACCTTTAGATTCCGTTTCTTACACACTTTTTCACTTCCATGCTCACTTCCCTGTTTCTTATCACTGCTTTCAAAGAACCAGCAACCTTTCTTCCCTGCTGTACCCTTTCAACCACTTCACCCTCCAAACCTCCATCCTTACTCATCACACTACCCAAGTACTTAAACGTACTCACATTTTCCAATTCCTCACCATCCAACCTCGCTGTACATTCATTAACTTCACCTCTCTCAAAGATCATCACTTTACTCTTCCCTACATTCATCTTTAGATTCCGTTTCTTACACACTCTCTCAAACTCATCCACCAAACCTTGCAACTCCCCTTCGTCTTCACTCAACAACACAGTATCATCTGCAAACAACAGTACAGGGAGTTTCCAAACACTACCCTCTCTCACCAGGGCCACCCCAACATCCACTACCCTACCTTGTACCTCTCTTATTACCCCATCCATGTACAGATTGAACAACCATGGAGACATGACACATCCCTGTTTCAAACCAACTTTCAAAGAGAAAAACTCACTTAGTTCACCATCCACACGCACTGCAGCCTTCGAACAATCGTACATACTCTTCACAGCATTCAACAACTTCCCATCTACTCCATATATTCTTAACACTTTCCACAATCCTTGTCTATCTACCCTGTCATATGCTTTCTCCAAATCCATGTAAGCCGCATACAACTTCTTTCCCTTCTCTAGAAACTTTTCCACTAAAGATCTAAGAATGAATATCTGATCTACACAACCTCTTCCCTTCCTAAAGCCTCCCTGTTCTTCTCCAAGTAATTTCTCTGTTCATTCTCTAACTCTGTCTATAAGTATCCTACCATACACTTTTCCTGTTATACTAAGAAGACAAATGCCCCTATGATTACCACACACTTCTTTTTCCCCTTTTCCTTTGTACAAGGGAATTATTATACCTGACTTCCAATAATAATAATAATAATAATAATAATAATAATAATAATAATAATAGTAGTAGTAGTAATCCATCCATCCATCCATCATCAATCCTACATTGCCCCATGAGGAGCGTAGGAGCCCGGGGCTAGGCAGTTGGTCCTGACATTTAAGATGAGAGTGACCAGCCTCACTCATCCCTGAGTGGCATTACATGAGCAATCAACCCCAACCACCCCTTCGATATAAACCTTCACGGGCTCAATCCGATTGGAGTGCAATAATTACCCACTAAACCACAAGGCGCCAAATTTTTTTTATATGGTTACCACCCAGCGTAGTAAATGGTTTCCTGGTGTTCAGGAAACCATTTGGCTTGTCACTCAGTGTAGAGTCACCCACAGGCAAAATCAATAGGAAAGAATGAAGGAAAGAAAGACAGAAGAGGGAATGTAAAGTCACCCATAGGCAGAAGGACAAGGAAAGAATGAAGGAAAGACAGAAGAGAATGGAAGGAAAGAAGGATGGAGGAAAGGAAAGGGCATCCTTCTTTCCTTCCATCCTCTTCTGTCTTTCCTTCATTCTTTCCTTGTCCTTCTGCCTATGGGTGACTTTACACTCCCTCTTCTGTCTTAATAATTATTATAAATTTGGTGTGAAGTTTCTCCATGTGCATTCAGGGATAACATGGAAATGCATAGCCAGTCCTGCTATATTTATGCCGATTTTGCTTAAATAAATGTGCTCACATTCTCTTATTTTTAATGGATATTATATTTTGGGAGGGGGGTTGACCCTTCAATCATCAGTGGGAGGTTCATGCTACCGAAGAGAGTCCATTGTACAGCAAACACTGAGATATCAAAGCCATACCTGCAATTGTGTCACAAATTCTTAGAGTTTTAAAGTTTCTGATGAGGCTGACCCGCCTAATTTTCGTATTTGGAAAGTTGTGTATAGTGAAAGACGTTCCCATGTCATAAAGACTTTGTAGTTACTTGTAGAGAAGTATATTTTAGACTTGTGGTCGAGCGGCTTTTATATCTTGTAGTAGCTTCCCCACCAGATGTCATGTAGTGACGGGAGAGGTAAAGAATAGTATGGGACTATTTTTATTTGTCTTGGAAATATTAAACAGGTCTCTCCCATGGGAAGAGTATAAGTCCCGGGTAGCTACCTCCCTGTCTCGCTATCTCTCTCTCTTTCTGTTCTAAGGCTAATCTCCGTCTCGACCTCTCTCTAGGGTCGCTTGTCTCCTTCTAAACTCTCTTTCCTAAAATCTGGTGTAGCAGGGGTGTGTCACGTATGTTCCTCATGGTTACCAGATCTTTGTTCACGAGAGGACTGCTGACAGCTAACTGCATCATCTCCTTACTGGCTGCTGTCGTCAGCTTTCCTCAGTGTTAAGAGTGTGTAAGCATGTTTAGCACTGCTCGATTCTCGCAGACACAACACCTTCTCAATCATCTGACTCCCTGCTTCTATCTGTCTCTCTATCTATCTATTTATCTATCTATCTATATAATATGTAGTCTTTACCACACTGCTCGGTCGCGCGAAAATGGCGTACCATCGACATTTAATAGTCATAACATATTAATACATATTATATATACATTATAATGAACTTATAAGCTAATTAAGTGAAATATATACTATTGTAAAAGTAACATAATTGTATGAATATTGTATACATATAATATTCATAGTAAATAGTGATTATTCAGTAATAATACATTTAAACAAGTTGTATACATATTTGAATAAATGCATTAAAGTAAATTATTTAACTGTAATACAGTATGTACTTGGGATATTATAGTGAAATGCATACATGCAATAATAAAAATAGTTTAAAATTAAGATTATTGTAAGAGTTATTAATATTTCATTTAAAGATAATGGTACTGGTAATACAGAATTGTGCTATAATTGTATGACTTATATTGTGTTAATGCATAATTGTGTTGGCCTTAAAATTGTAGTTACATTTGTTAATGCAACTCTTACATAAGTGTCTTGGCCTTATAATTGTAGTTAAAGTTACATAAAAGATACATCTTGTTAATGCAACTGTTTTGTCGTTACATAATTGTTACATATCGTTTGTAGGTACATAATTGTAGTTAAAGTTACATAAAAGTTACATCTTGTTAATGCAACTGTTACATAATTGGCAAAGTGTAACATAATGCAATCGTTTGTCGTTACATAATTGTTACATATCGTTTGTAGGTACATAATTGTAGTTAGTGTAACATAATGCAATCGTTTGTCGTTACATTATTGTAATATGGAGTAACATAATTGTAATAACTGCAGTCCTAACATATGCTGCGGTCGATGATAGTGATGATGTGTCATGCCACTTGTTTGTGGAGACACAATTTGCTTTTTTGTTTGTAGTTTATGTGGTATATTGGCATATATAGTAACACTTACACTTATTTTCATTTGTTTGTTATGTGATCTTACTTTATTTCTCTTTTTTCTTTCTTACTTTTCTTTCTTTCTTTCTTTTCTTTTTTTTTTTTTTTTTTTGTATGTATTGATTTTCTATAGTTTGTTTCTCTTTGCTTGTGTACACTTTTTCCATGTTGTTCATGGTTACATAATTGCTGACTAATTTTCTTGGTGATACTTTTTTAAAGTTTAGTTTATATTGCACAGGTATTACTGAAAATGATATTATATAGTCCCATATTTTGTTATTTTATATAAAAAATATATATATATATATATATACTATATACAGTATTAACTATACACACTGGCTTGTTGTTCACCTGTACCTATCGTGAGTAATATGTGTGTCAGCACTGTGTGGAAATCATTGTCTTCACGATTGTGTTGAAGATGTTCACTCTTGCTAACGGCATTTGTGTTGGCCATTTTTTTTTTTTCTCTAGTTTACCTTGTAACTTAATTTATATGTTTCCACTAGGTACCTTTAATTAATAAATGTTAAATACAATTCTTTTAATCGCTCACTGAGTAACTGTGATGGTATATTTTCTTTATCACTTGTAGATGTACTAATGTATAGTTGTATATATGAAACACGTATTTTATGTAGGTATAAATGGTAACACTCGTTAGTAGTAAATAAATGTTATAATAGATGAATGAATATATACAGTGTAGAATATTTATTGTTGGTGCAAGTATTTAATGATTGAATTATGAAGATAATTGAAGTAGGTATGTGTATTTAAGCTGTAACTATACAATACGTTTTATATGTTTGTGCAGAAGCTTATTGTCTATCACTGTGTATTGTATAAATGAAGTAACTATGTAACTCACTAATTTTTACCGTGGTGGGAAATGGTGTGAGTGGTGTTGCACGTGGTGATAGCGTTGTCCTTCGCGGGTTGATTGGCGCGCTGTCGTCTCAGCACATGGTGACGTCGGCTTCCCACACTGGTAGCTGTGGTGAGTGAATGAGTAGCGATGAGTAGCTTCAGTGAAGACGGGTGAGTAAGACGAGTTATGAGTCGTGTCTCACTCTTCGTTTGTTTGTTCCGTTTTTCTATGTCGATGTTTTCTCGGTCCTTTTCTCTAGTGATTTACTCGTTGTGGGATGAAGACTGCCGCTACTTGTAGGTGCGTGTAGAAGATTATACAGACGACGTAGAGTTGTTAATTGTAGTTGACTGTAGATGGCTGTAGTTCGCTGATTCGTCGTAGAATTGTAGACTATTTGCACTGTAGGCTGTATTTTGTAGGATTCAATGTAGAACTGAAGCTAATCTTGTAGTCTCGGTTGCTTTTGTAGAAATTTGCTTTTAATTCGGAGACGATGTCCGCAGATTTGCTGGTTTGTCGTTAAGCTACTTGCAAGGCGTCGAGTGATCTCTTGACCTCTGCATCAGCGTAATGATCTGGGAGACGGAGGGGGCTGGATGGAGAGAATACTGTCAGGAGCTGATGTTGTTGGTTGTTTTCAATCTTGATATTTTGTAGGAATTTAATGTTGATTCGTAGACGAGGTTCGTATACGTTCGCTGCTACCAAATGTCATAAAGACTTTGTAGTTACTTGTAGAGAAGTATATTTTAGACTTGTGGTCGAGCGGCTTTTATATCTTGTAGTAGCTTCCCCACCAGATGTCATGTAGTGACGGGAGAGGTAAAGAATAGTATGGGACTATTTTTATTTGTCTTGGAAATATTAAACAGGTCTCTCCCATGGGAAGAGTATAAGTCCCGGGTAGCTACCTCCCTGTCTCGCTATCTCTCTCTCTTTCTGTTCTGCTTCCCTGCTTCTATCTGTCTCTCTATCTATTTATCTATCTATCTATATAATATGTAGTCTTTACCACACCCAATAACCAAACGAACTCACCTGAGAAGTTTTATTTTTGGATTTTCACCATTCCTTCTTCTGGGGGGGGGGGGCAGGGGGCAGACCCACCAAGAATTATTAAGGGGCGCACGCTCCCCAAATATCGTTTTACGGATGACAGTCCAGTGTACAACATGTACTAAGATTATCAAATTCATATTTACCCTTGAACCCCAATTTTGTATCCTATATACAGTATATATGTTTTGGAGAAGGACTGATCCCCCTGAAAATAGTAGGGAAAATTTTACACAGTTGAAGGTATTATCAAGGAGCCAGTCAAACTGACCTGAGAAGTTTTGTTGAAATTCATCTGTTCACTTTCCCGTATTTCTTATCAGTTCTATTTAGGGGAGGGGGAGCTGACTTCTCAGGAATCAATAGAGGGTCACGCTCTCCAAACTGGGCATTACGGATATGAGTCCATTGTACAACATATACTACGATATCAGAGCCAGTATTACCTTCCTCTCATTATTTCTGAGATTTTTTTGACTGGGGTGAATGACCCCCCATAAATACCATGGTTGGAAAATTGTATATAGTGGAAAATATTTTTTAGAACCCGATGAATTCGCCAGGGAAGGTTCATTCAAGTCCATCAAATAACCTAAGAGGAATTAAAGCGCGCACACACACACACACACACACACACACACACACACACACACACACACACACACACACACACACACACACACACACAGCTTGTGTATTGCAGTCTGGTATAGGGCGCGTTGCCGAAAAAGATACCATTCTCCTTCGTAATAATAATAATAATAATAATAATAATAATAATGAAAAAAGGAATTGACGGCTGTAGCATGCAAAAATTTACCCATTGCACCTCCCCAACTTTTATTCTGGATGTCGAGAGAATGATACATGTCTCACGGGCATTACAAGATACATCTCTGTGTAGATCATTTGACCGGTGAAGTGGACTCAAGGATTTCGAAAGGTGGAACGATGAGTTAATGCACACTATATGTAGTCTCTTTCACAGATCGCTGTTTTGAAAGCTCTCTTAACTTTTCGCCTTCCTGTTCGTACTTATGGATCCCTTCATTGTATTTACTAGTGAGCAATGGTTTTAGGGAGATAATGATTATGACGTCCGGATCATGGCGTTGTTGTTGTTGTTGTTGTTATAGTTGACGACGACGACTACGACGATGATGATAGCCACCTCCAGACCAGTACAAAACAATTCTGTATTATTGCGAACTTCAGCATCGGCGTGACACCATCTCATGCAGCTATCATAACAGTCAGAATCCTCTCACATGCAGAGGAGCCAATTTATGCATAGAACATTACGTAAATATAAGCCACGAAAACCAGAAATAAGCGACAAAAAAAAAAAAAAATGGCAGAGGCATACAGACAAATTTAGCACGTACATCTTCCTGGGCTGATCTAAAAGGCAAACATATGAATACTACTTAGTAGCAAAGAGCGCATACCGGTACCTTCCCCAACGCTAATAAAACTTACTATTTATTGTTGTAATTCCCCTTTCCCGGGCTCCTACGCTCCTCATGGGGCAACGTAGGATTAGATGATGGATGGATGGATGGATGAATTCCCCTTTCCTACCTGACCAGTACCTTTATGGCCTCACATAACCAATTTATTCAGCGATCTTAGTCTACCCTGTTACACACCTTTAGAGAACACATACATCTGCCAGAGCCAGTAAAATGTATGATCTCCTGCCTCTGGATCTAGATTCGCTTCAACATTGAATCCACTCTTCCTTGACCCATTGCCCACCTATTCACCAAAATTACTAACATTTCTTCTCGAAAATGCGAAATCTCTTATGCCTTGAAGTAAGACAAGTCACTGTCATTCAGCCCAGAAAAAAGTGAAGAAGATCATCATTCCGAAGACATTTCATATGTCAAAGTGCTTTGACAAAGTAAGGAGGAGGAGGAGGAGGAGACGTAAGAGAAGGCTTAGACTTAATGGTTGTCGACTGCACGAAGGCCATTGAGGCAGACAGCCAGTGTTCGTGCGACGTCCGCATGTTCCACTAGAATTTAGTATGAATCGTAATATATACCACAGATGACAGAATCGTTCCTCTAACAACCTAGTACTCTACACAGAATCCGCCATTGTCATTTTGCAAAAGACCCTCTCACAAAATATCATACGGTCGGAACTTAAAGGTCTAAGCTTTAAAGATGAACACTTGTAACACTAATAGTAAAGGGGACGGAAGTTAAGCTCTCAGTGCCATTCTAAACTTCTCATTATATGCTATGAACAGATATGCACAGTAGCTCAGAACTGTAGTTTAGCAAATACCTGGCTGGAAAAAAGTCATATACAGGTACGGTATGCATTTATATAAAGTATGATTAAAACCATGTACTAAGAGAACCAGTCTCTTTTCTTATCTTTTCAAGCTGTTCATGAATGAAAATCCAAGCCTGCGCACACAACAAACACTGATGTTTAGCTTCCACTGGGTGCCGCGTGTTTCATATTAGCATCCAGCAATAGCAACTCTGAAAATAATGCTGTCCTTGCTTAAAAACATCAGGAAGTAGGTAGCCTCCATAAAGTCAGTAATTCCATTTCTCACAAGCCGCAACAGTGGATCCGAAATAACGCTCCAAATTGCACTAAGCAAAAGTACTGCTAGACACATACACGCTATACAAAAATGCTAGATCTACAGTACAAAGGGGAATACAACACATTAGAGAGAATGTGTATGTAATTCATGATAAATTACAATATTTATCAGAATTCTGGTTCTGTCAAATTTAGCCATACTGCGAAGAGTTTAGGGCAGTTGTTCACAAACTGTGGGTCGTGGCCCCTTGCGGGGGGGAAGGGGGGGGGATGTGCACTTTCAGGGAGGCCACGGGACAGTCTTAAGTGTACAGTACGAAGTCTCTGGTGATGTCTTTTTCTGACAACAATGTTATGCAAAGAGTACTTAGAGACAGTACAATGACAAATCCGTTTACCATAATCACCTCATGTATAGCATAGCATAAGCGAAGTTTCGCTACCCTAGTATCAGCAAATTGGTTGTCTTGGCATTTCTTTGAGTGTTGTCTACCTTTCCTTGCATTTTTTTTTTTTTTACCTTTTAGGCATTACACCAAACTAAACATTCGTCGGTTCCGGAAGGGAGATGACCTCTATTGTATCTTCTTTCTAACCAAACCACTGATACCCAACTTGGTAACAAAAACGCAGTTCCATCCGGACCGCTAAGATAATAATTCACTGAGTGTTCATATATGTGCATGCATCGTATCTTTATTTCTAACCAGTCGAGTAGTTTTGATCTCATACCCAGCATGCGCATTCGAGTGACGGTGCGCTGTTTGCTTCAGTTTGAGAACCACTGGCCAAGAGTCCAAGAGGTTTACCATATTCGCACTACGGCAATCTGAAAAAAAAAAAAAAAAAAAAAAAAAAACGGCAGTGATAGCATATTCAAGCATTTTGTAAATTTTACCTTAAGGCTTGGCTACAACTCATTCTTGGCTGTATACCTGCTAAGTATGAGCTAAAGAATATACGATTATTCATTTTTCATTCTTTTGCCTCCTTGAAGGCTTAGTAGCAGCATAGGTACTGTAGTTTATGATGTTCCCTAAAGATTTAGGTCAGTTCTCTCTTTTTTCATCAATATATTTGATCAGCGACGACATTTTCTAACTACAGGCGAGCTGTATAAAAACTTGGCAGAAAAATATGCGTATGACTGATTTTTCGTAAGTCGAGCTCGTGCTGGTAGGGTGTTAAAAATATCCTGCACAGTGTCAGCTACAGTGCATGCCGCGGCTAAAGGGTTCACACACAGACTCATTCATAACATATCTAGTCATTAATGGATGCCCAACATGAAGGAATCTCGCAAAGGATCTTGACCTGTTTAATCCGATAACGCATTTCTATTTTATTAAATCGACGCCTCATGTATTTTTAACTTCCCTGTGCAGAAAACTATCAAACTGAAAGGTTAGACAAAGATTTTGTTTGCCCTTATGGTAGGAAAGGTCTCATCAAGGCAGATTATACTGACCTGGTGTAGCAAAATGGAATGAGAGAGAGAGAGAGAGAGAGAGAGAGAGAGAGAAACCGAAGCAGATTATATTAATCTAGTTAGAGAGAGAGAGAGAGAGAGAGACCGAAGCAGATTATATTAATCTAGTTAGGAGAGAGAGAGAGAGAGAGAGAGAGAGAGAGAGAGAGAGAGAGAGAGAGAGAGAGAGAGAGAGAGACCGAATCAGATTATATTAATCTAGTTAGGGAGAGAGAGAGAGAGAGAGAGAGAGAGAGAGAGAGAGAGAGAGAGAAACCGAAGCAGATTATATTAATCTAGTGAGAGAGAGAGAGAGAGGGAGAGAGAGAGAGAGAGCGAGCGAGAAACCGAAGCAGATTATATTAATCTAGTTAGAGAGAGAGAGAGAGAGAGAGAGAGAGAGAGAGAGTGAAAATCTAAGTAGATTAAGCTGGTGTATGTGGTAGCGAGAGAGAGAGAGAGAGAGAGAGAGAGAGAGAGAGAGAGAGAGAGAGAGAAAATCTAAGTAGATTAAGCTGGTGTATGTGGTAGCGAGAGAGAGAGAGAGAGAGAGAGAGAGAGAGAGAGAGAGAGAGAGAGAGAGAGAGAGAGAAAAGAAAAAGGCAAAAGTAAGAAGAGAAAAAAATACGTCACTGGGCTGAAGGGATGCACCAGACCCATATTCAATCCACACATGACTCAAACTCGAAGCATTTACTTACATGTCCCTTTAGACTGGTAACCGTCTCAGCCATTACACCAACCGGTAACAAATGAAACCTTTAGCTCACAACCTCTAGCTCAAAAGCCTTTCACCACAGCCACACTCACGATCAGTCTCCACGCAATACCCTTTTGGAAAGTTCTCACAACACGACCTTTAATTAGAATGCTGTCACACCACATCAGCCTCAAGAGATGAAGTCTTATTTCAGTAACCTTTTCTCATGCACGTTGGTTAGAGCTCATTAGAATTAGCTTTTTTTTTTTTTTTCAACAAGTACCTTCATTATGGACCAATACCTGTAGGCCTCATGGTGTCTTTATGTCCTTTGCACTAATATATACACCTACCAAAAAAAAAAAAAATTAAATCATTGCCAAGACGTAGGGATAGAAAAAGTGAAAAAACTCTGGATTATAATCTTTCTATGGAAGCTACATGCCAAATACACATTAGTAATACCATAAAAGATTTTTTAACGTAATGATAATCGCTACCGTGATTACTAACCCTTATAGAGATCCACTATACCCGTGGGAAAACAAAATCGTTACTGCGATCACTTTTACTTGTGCTTCCTTTCAATTATCATTAACTGGAAGTCTCCTAAAATCTTCCGTTTGCAATATGCTCATGGGATACTAGACGACACAAGAGCTTAATAATGTTTGTAAGGATGGGTTATATTAATCAGTTCTGATTTAATTATAGGGCACAGTTTGTCGAAGGTCGGAAAAATGTGCTACACATTTATTCTGCTTAAGACCTCGCCATGCATGAACTTGTATCAGTTATGGAGCTACTTCAAAACTTACGTACATATTTATGACTTCAGGGTTTTGTTAATGGTCCGGCATTCAGGTCTTCTTAAGCATGGAAGTAAAACATCTCATGTAGACAAAAGTTAATGGTGTTGTACTGTACGGTATAAGTAGACACCGTGTGAAGAGCGTAGACTGCGTATAAAAAGAAAAACAAGACATTTTTCATGGACAGTCCCAGTCGCAAACATAAATACTTATTCATTTAACTGCAGTTCATTACGAAAAATTGAGGAATAATTTTCGAAACCCAGTGATGCGCTATTCATAATCCAACGAACGTCAGAATATTGGGTAAAACTTTTATCATTCCTCGACTGAAAATTAGAGCGACTTTACCGTTCCCAACTGTCCAAGTCATATATAATATTTTGGAATGACATTGCTTTCCCTTCTTCAGTTCCAAGGTTCATGAATTTCAAAACTCTGTATACACCATCATCGCCACCTTCTTCGTCTGGCAGGGGTGAGGTCAACAGAGGATCTATATTCTCCTCGCTTTGCCCGGCCATCCCCACCTACACTCTTTCCATCCTCTCCATAAATCACAGATGAAGCCTCCAGAATCCTGATGTCCTCGCCTCCCACCCACACTTGCTCCATTATTTTTTAAACCTCTAATTTCCCTCCAGCAATTTTCCCACTAATACACTGTGGGATATCTCAGTGATTAATTAAATTATCATCCACCGGAAAGGTGGTAATAAAAAAATAAAAAAAATAAACGCTAAATCCTTTAGAAAACCGCGAAGTAAAATGTCTCCCATCAGGTTATTCTCACTAACAGAACGCAACTGCGAAGAACAATACTGAAAATGCAAGCCAGTTGCGCCATGGAGCAAAATATTTTCCGGAAACAAAGAAATAGATTAATTTATGTCTGGTTTGCAAAGCACCAAGGAGGGCGTCATTTAAACATCATTAGTCGTAATACTTATTTCGACTGCATACACACACACACACACACACACACACACACACACATATATATATATATATATATATATATATATATATATATATATATATATATATATATATATATATATATATATATATATATATTCCATCTATCTATCTATCCATCTATCTAGATAATTGATTTGTGTCTTGTCTCGCGTTATGATACGAACAATTTTCAGCAGCATGTGAGGTCAAGAAGCAATGCGGTGGAGTAAATAATATCATACCTTGAAGTGTGAAACGTGAGGGTGGTTGGAGTATCTGGCACCTCCCCAATATATTCAGCTTATTTGTAAACGGCAACTTGACGCGGCCAGTGAGGCGATATTAATGACACCGGCACCAACCCCATCGCAGGGATCATTCTTCACCAGCCATGTGTGTAATGGATAGGTATATATTTTGCGTTGTGATTATTTCTAAAGAAATATCGACACAACGTCAAAAAGAAAAGAAATACAGAAAAAGAAAAGGAAATTGTAACTATTACTAACGACCTTGACGCCATTGTTAGCCAAATATACAGGTATTTGGGGAAATAATTAAAAAAAATACAAGTGTAGCTTCGTTAGGAGTATGTGAGCGAGAGAAGTGGTCTGCAATACCTCCATGAGTATGCACAGCTCGGACAGCAGTATCAACTAGACTTTTCAATTAAATGAATTGGAAAGTCTTAAGTTATATTCTGGAGAGTTCCTTGGGTTCCGAATGGGACTACAGGGTTTCGTAAGTCATTGCTCACTGTCTTATTATTTATCGCAGTCAAGTGAATCAGTATTTATGTCCGCAGCTGCACAATTCCTGAAAATATACTGATCCAGTCCACTGACAAAATAAAGAGACAATGACTGATGACTTTTGAATCCCAATGATGCGATCATTAGAGTACATCAGACTGTTTAGAATATTTTATAAGAGTTTAAAAGATCACTGTATAATAATGAGGTATTTTCTTTACAGGAGTATAATTATCTTGGCACTATTATCTCGGGTATCTGATTTCAAGTCTTTGATAAATATATGCATTAGGCAATGATTCTTATATTTAAGCTGATTCGGGTCCGTCTGTCGGGAAGCCCCATCCCTTCCCCAAGAATGTTCCAGTACTGCTGGGGACAGCCCGAATGCAGCCTCCGAATGAAGGCCTCGGAAGGCGGGTTGGGAGCTATTATGAAAACCAAAACGTGTGTTCGGAGCTGTGTAGGCTGTTGAGGACGCCATTGGGTACCACTGTGAGAACGTCCCTAAGTCACTGGAGAAAGAGACCCCCTACCCCCAACCACTGCTTCATGCAAGAGTATGGAGATGGACGGCTTATGGAGTGTAGCGGGAGAGATCCTTGTGGATGTTTGTGATGTTGGGGTGGCTGTTCTTGTAAGCGAACGAGTATCTGATATCATCAAGGAAACTAATGTTGAGAATCTGCAGAGTTATAGATTTGTAAAGCTACACAGATTGTATGATGGAGAAAAATAAACAGTGGGATATGCTCGTGAATACGTGTTACTTATGAGAGCAAATGTTACATTAAAAGTAATTGAATTTGCCATGTCATCAGCTGATCAGGTCAGGTGCAGGCAAGGGGATGAGTCCATTAAAATGTAGCAGGGGTAAACCAACACTGCTGTCGGGCCCTGATGCGGATGTTGCTGATTGCACTATGCAGTTGACCCTCGTGCGGTATGGTGCAGTGAAAATTTGTCCCTAAACCCTTCGGGTTAAGATACGAGTAAATGTGTGTGTGTGTGTGTGTGTGTGTGTGTGTGTGTGGATGAGTAAATTCGGAGTGTGTCGTCCTGTCTCGGCTAGCCCTTTTTTGGGGGAGAAGCAACCTAGGCATATAGACAGATAGATAGCCATGTCATGTCAGTTTGAATGGAATGCCGATTGATGCAAAAGCAAGAACGTTGGAAAACTAAGCGCTCCTGAAGCAAGACGGTATTAAACTGGAACTGTCATCTTTCCTGTTTGCAGATTTATTGCTCGTAGGAGATTAGGAATGTAACTTTTTTGGTATGGTAGGCAGAGAATGCTGCTTTATTATCTACAGGTGAAAATGGAAAGAAATACTGTCAAAATTTGAGTATTGTGATGGGGTGAGAAAGCGGCACAACATTGTGGTGCTTGATTAATTATAATGGAAATGAAGAATATTTGAGTATTCCAGCATTTACTGTATGTAGCACTGTGAATTTAGAATAAACTAAGGTTGAATTGAAAAACAGAGTGCAACCAAGACGGAGAGTAATTACTTCACTGAGAAAGAATATTGATTTGGGGTAAATCGCCAGTTTATAGTAGTACACTACTGTTTTTATGCTAATCTTTATACGTACGCTGCTTCCCCAAAAAAAGGGGGATAACCAAGACAAGACGGGACACTCCCAATTTGCTGTTCCACACACACACATTTACTCGTATTTTAGTCCCAACGGGAGAAGGGACAGATCCTCACCGCACTACACCGCACTACGGTCATCCGCAGCAGGGCCTGGCAGCACAGCCTGTTTACACGTATCACATCATTGTGGACCCATCCCCTTACCAGCACCTGACCTAATCAGCTGATTAGACCAAATTCAGGAGAATATCTCCTATTAATTAATTCACAATTTCTCTCCAGTCATCCCTGTCACGCGCAGCCACTCTCCCTTGCTGTACAGACACCCCTTTCGCATCTAACGCTCTCTTCACACTTCCTATCCGTCTTATTTGTGGTCTTCCTCTCAGCCTTACACCCCTCACAACCGATCCAGTTATCTTTTTCACCAAACGCTCTTCATCCATTCTTTCCTTGTGCCCAAACCGTCGCAACACTCTGCTCAGCTCGATCACCCATCTCCCGCATAACACCAGCTCTCTTTCGCACTTCATTATTCATTCGATCCATACGCGTCACTCCACACTCACTCCTCAGACACCTCATCTCCGTCACCTTCAAACTCTTCCTCTCTACTACACCCATCTTCCATGTTTCAGCCCCATATAACGCATTCAGTACCACCACACCCTAATACAGACTTCTCCTTACATCCATTCTAAGCAAACGACATCCAAACGCTTTTTTCGTTCCTCCCAGCACCTTTCCTACTCCACTCATTCTAAACTTCACCTCTACATCTATTCTCCCATCTACAGCAACATGTGACCCTAAAAAAAATGATAATAATAATAATAAAATCTACCTCCTCAAGCAACTCACTGTTCAAAATTATATTCATCTTCGTACCATCCACCAACCTCTTACACTTCATCGCTTTACTTGTACTCTCATTTGCTTTCAATTTTCTCCTTTCACACACCCTTCTAAACTCCTCTACCACCTGTCTCAATCTCTCCTCCGAATCAGCCACCAGTGCAGTATCATCCACAAACAGCAGCTGATTCAGATTCCACTCTCTATCATCATCATTCACCAGATTCAAACCTCCACCAAACACTCTCTCATTCATTTCCTTTACAACACATAACATATAAATATTACACAGCTAAGGCAACTTCACACATCCCTGCTGCAGCCCCACTCTCACAGGAAACCAATCACGCACAGTATTTCTCACATTTACACGCGCTCTGCTATTTAAATACAAACTTTACACTCCTTTTAACAACCTACCAACTAGTCCATACAGTCTTAAAACAGTCCACAAAACCTCCCTATCAATTTTGTCATATGCTTTCCCTAAATCCATGAATGCCCAAAACATATCCTTACCTTTCGCCAAATACTTTTCACACACCTGTCTCACAGTAATCACCTGATCCACGCATCCCCTCCCTCTCCTAAAACCACACTGCTCATCACCAGTCACGCCCTCTGTACTCTCTCCAACTCTCTTAATCAACACTCTACCATACACCTTACTAACAACACGTAATAGACTTGTACCTTCAAAACTAGAACATTCATACGTATCACTCATACCTTTGTATAAAGGAACCACAGACACACTTACCCAGTCAATCGGCACCATACCGCTCACGGAACACACATTCAGCAATCTTACTAACCACTCAACAATAGCCACTCCACCACCTTTCAAACATCCACAGCACACCCATCCATACCTGGAGCTTTCCCTGCTTTCATCTCCTTTACTGCCTCCTGCACTTCCTCCACCGTGATCAAAGAATCATTCAACTCCTCCAACACATTTATTCCTTGCAACCTTCCATCTCCCACAGTCTCAGCCTCCCTTTCCTCCTCTACATTTAACAATCTTTCAAAATACTCCGTCCATCTCTTCCTTACTGCATACATCTCGGTTAATATCCTACCATCCCCTGCTTTTACTCGCGCTTCCATCCCAGACTTTCCCTTTTGCACCCTCTTCACCTCCTTTCAAAATATTTTTCTATTCTGTTCCAAATTCTCAGTCAACCGCCTATCCCAACTTTCATCTGCTGCCACTTTAGCATCACGCACAGCCATTCTCGCCCAATTCCTCTTTGCTTATACCTCTCATATGACATCCTCCCTCTGCTGCCACACTTCATATGCACGTCTCTTCTCAGCTAAAGCAACGTTTACTTCCTCACATAACCATTCACTTCCTTCCTTACACCACCACCAGCTCGTCTCAAATCACATATCTCTTTCGTATATCCCACCACAGCACTCTTAAACAACTGCCATTCCTCTTCCACACTGCCATTTTCCTGATCTTTCACTGCGTTTCACTTATCTTTCATTTTCTCCTCATACTCGGTCGTTCTCTGTCTTATCCAACTCACTTTCAAAACTTCCCCTGGCACATCCAACTCTCCTAGCTCCCACCACCTCATACCTACTCTCAACTTTTCCTCCACCAGGTAGTGATCAGGCATAACTCCACCCTTCCCTCTGTTAACTCTCACATCCAAGAATCTTCATTTTACATTCCTTTTAACACAGAGTCCATCAATGCTCCATCAACAACCCTTCCACCCTCCTGTCTCATACATGTATACTTATATTTTCTTCTCAAAAAAGGTATTTCCAATCACCATCTCTCGCTCAACACACATCCCTGTCATTCTTTCCCCATTAACTTTTCCAGGCACACCATACATACCAACGACACCTTCAACTGCTGCATTTCTCACTCTAGCATTCAGATCTCGTATCATTACCACATTCACATATGCTCTAAAATTCTGCAGACACTCATCAACATCATTCCAGAAAGACCCTTTCTTCATCCCTTTTACTACCAGGCCCATATACACAAATACCCACAACTTTCGTTCAGATTTCGCTTTCACCCACATCAGTCTCGATGACACCTCCTTCCATTCAGTCACACACTGCTGCACTTCTGGGCTCACTAACAAGGCCACTTCTCTCGTTCTTCCTCTGTCAACACCTGCCATCATTCTAGTTACACTTCCAAACTTAGATTCATCTTTACCTTTCATCTTTGTTTCACTCAGATCTAACACATCCAACTTTCTTCTCGCAAACAGTCTCCCAATATTTTCCTTTTTGGCCTCAGTCGTACGACATCCACGCACATTCATAGATCCAATCTTCAGGGTTCGGCGATAACTCAGTCCCCCTTCTCTTTCCATACCCTGTCTCATTGTAGGAACTTAAATTACAGAGAAGGGGATCCCTAGTCCTCTCACCGTCCCTTTTAGTCGCCTTTTACGACAGGCAGGGAATACGGTGGCAGAATTCTTCCTAACAGAACCTGGCCGCAGAGTGGTAGTAACACCCCATAGTGCTGCCAGTTCCCCACCCCCCCACGATGTCTCCACGTTTGAATATGAACTGCAGCAATAAACCAGAACTGGACTATGAAGATGTTTGAGAAAAAGTCTATGGAAAGGTTGTACAGCCGTAGCATTTTTTCTTTTTTTTTGCCACTGACGTTAGCGACATGAGTAGCAAAAGGTCAAATAGTTGGACCCGATTTAAGTAAAAACAATGTAGTTCATACATCTGATCCATAACAAATAATGCTTAGGAGCCAGAAGGTGATAACTGACAGCACTTGAAACAAAATACATTAGAAGTGCCAGTGGGTTGGATTGACACAGGCGAACGAATGAAGGGATCGATGAGGAATGCAGTATCTTTTAATATAATTTGAGAAACACATATATTAAAACCTTTAATTATTGATCCACAAAGAAACGATGTTGACTGTAATTATGAAACTGTATGAGAATTTAATAATCAAATGGAAAGAAAATAATTTAAAAATAATATTATGGGATATGATTGGAGATGATATGAAGGAGGTGGAATGTGGAGCAAATGAACGATTACGATTGAACTGGGAAAAGGAAATGCATAGAAATGGAGAATTATGGCCACAGATGGAAATGTTGTTCATTAGGAATTTGCAACAGCTTCAACCCACTCCTAAGGCATGAATCGAAACGAAACATGAGTTTGTGTATATTGTGAGTCGAGGAGGAAAAAGAGGGAGGGACACGATTTGGGGATGGGGGTGGGGGTAATGGATGGATGATGCAGAAAAATAAGGAAAATGGAGCGAAGAAAAGTAAGGGAGGAGTGGGTAACGCACACACACACACACACACACACACACACACACACACACACACACACACACACACACAAATCTCATCTCTTCTACTGTGACATTAAATTTTCTTTGTCGTAACTCAAACCGTTCTTCCTCAAACCGTTGTTTCCTTATCTGGCATTCTAGTCTGAAGCACTTCCTACTCTCACCTTCAAACTGTACTTTCCTCCTCGTCCCTTGCCGTCATGACCCGTTCTATCAAAAATCAGTCTTTCTTCCTCTCACATGCTTTATTCATTTAATTTTGAAGTACATCGTAACTTTAGCATTAGAATTTTACCCTCTTCCTCACATTGTCTCATCACACTTCATTCTGCCATGGACGCACTTCCTTGATCCGGAATTATTTATTAACCACTTAGTTTTGACGCACCTTTCACTCTCAGCCTCAAACCTTCAAACTCTGCCCCACCTTGTACCATTAAACTTCATTCTGTCAAAAAATACTCTTCCTTCATTTCACATTATGGATTTATTCGTTCAATTTTTGAGGAAGCTACTACCCTCAGCATCAAATTTTCTTCTCTTCCCCCACCTCCTCCCCCGTGTAGCGTCATCTTCCGTTCACCCAGTCTTATATCACCCCATACCGTTCCCTGCACACCATCCTGCTTTCTCCCCAGTTTGCTCCTCCCCTCCACGTTAACTTTCCCTCCCCTCCCCTTTCATCTCTGTCTCTTCACTACCCCACTACCCTAGTCTTCCCCTTCCTCACCACCCAGCCCTATCTCTCCACTCTCCTTTTACCCTAACCTTTCTCCTCCTCCCCACCCATTTCTCTCTCTCTCTCTCTCTCCACCCCCTTCCTCTCTTCGTCTACTCCTCAATCCCTTCGCCTCCTTTCTCACCCCTCCTACCATCTCACTCCGTCCTCTGCTGTCTCTT
>NC_137023.1:15221141-15248641 GCF_032717465.1 Coenobita brevimanus | reverse complement strand
CTCCTGAAGCTTTCAACTCTCTATCTCAAACGGTCTTGGAATGCCAGCGTTCTAGATTTTCCCACCAAAAGAAATAATATCTACAGCATCAATAAAAACTTCACAGTCTGTGGAATTCTTACTAATAATCTGCTCTTTTTTTTCACAAAAGTTCAGGTTCTTCCAAAGGAATTAAAATGCTGAAAACATGTTTACACCTTTACTCTTACAAGAATTGTGACACTATCGATATACAACACAGATTTCATCTCAAAAATGCGCCGAAAACTACAACAGTTTCATTTGTTTTATATGGTTTTAACTCTAGCTAAAAAAAAAAAAAAAAAAAAAACGCTCTTTCTGGTGCCTTGCCAGTAATATTTCTAACAACATATCTTCTTCCTCCTTCTCTCCGCTCTTCGATTCTCATGGCAATGAAGCTGTTTCTTTCACTGACAAGGAAGAACTTACTGTCCAGACTTTCTTCTCTAATTCCAGTCTGAGTGATTCCGGTACTCCTTGGCCCTTGGATTTCAACAGACTTGTCATAAAAATATCAAGCTATGAAATTTCTAGCCTCACTGTTCACAGTCAGTGTTGGCAGACAGTCTATGGATGGTTGACTTGATGGGGCTCTTAGCAAACAAAATCCTTCCTAACTCCGTACGCAAGACAACCCTCAACGCAGCTAAAACATATATATATATATATATATATATATATATATATATATATATATATATATATATATATATATATATATATATATATATATATATATATATTAATGCTAAAAACACAATCGGCTAAAATACAGATTCTCCATATTCTACTTTTTAAAAACAACCTAGCGCTAAGAAGCCACAACCTATCACCTTGCTTTTTCACAAAGGGTTTCATTCTCCAAAGCTTATTATACCTAACATATTGTGAACAAGTAAGGTATTAGGTCATAGACTGTGGCAAGGTCAACTATTACAGTTCTGATCCGAGGCAATTCAAACCTAGTAGAAAAGGTGAGGGTCACAAAAGAATGATGTGAAGCAGGTTTGAGAACAATCAGTAAAAGGGAAAGATTACAGGACAGGGAAAGTTTCGGTCCTTTAGCTCATCACCCGACTGAAGATATGTGCCCACCAATACGACTAGATATTTACCATTCAGTACGATGACCTGCTTTTCCTTTTTTTTTTTTTGTTTTTTCCTGCCTCCTGATGACTTAACAAAGGAGAGACGTTTTGATTCGGATGGGTTATTCTGTTGCCATCATTATCTCGTCAAGTAAAAGAGATCTTTCCTCAACAACTGAGCAAAACTGTTTGGAAGTTGCAATAATAGAATACTAAAATACGTTATCTATCTATCTATCTATATTCCTAGGCTGCTTCCCCCAAGGAAAGGGAGGTAGCCGAGACAGGACGACATACTCAACATTTAGTCATCCATTCAAACACATTCATTCGCATCTTAGCCGCAAAGGGTAGAAGGGACAGATCCTCACCGCACCACACCGCACAAGGGTCAACTGCGCAGTGCAATCAGTGACATCCGCAGCAGGGCCCGACAGCAGAGCTGGTTTACCCTTGCCACATCATAATAGACCCATCCCCTTACCCGCACCTGACCTGACTAGCTGATCAGACCAAATGCGGGAGAATATCCCCTCAGGGCTGCGTCATCATTTATTCATTCACAATTTCTCTCCATTTATTTTTGTCACGCACAGCCACTCTTCCTTGTTCAACAGACATCCCTCTCGCATCCAGCGCTCTCTTCACACTGTCCATCCATCCTATTCGTGGTCTCCCTCTCAGCCTTACACCTCTCACATCAGATCTAGTTATCTTTTTCACCAATCGCTCATTATATTTGCTGGAAATATATTTTCTTCCTCGTCGGTCTTTTTAGCCAGTATTCTCAAGCAGACTTGCGATCAACTCCTTGTTATCTCCGCCAACGAAGTTGGAGGAGGTTATGTATTCACCCATGTTTGTCTGTCTTTTTGTCCAGACGATATCTACAAAAGTTCCCAAAAAATTTCAATGACTTTGGTGGATGAGTGGGCCATGGGCCAGGAAAGAATTGATTAAATTTGGGGGCGGATCTGGATTCTATGTATAATATCCTCAAAGGTCTGAGTGAATTTCAGTAAAATTTTGTGGATGAGTGGGCCATGGGTCAAGGAACAAATGATTAAGTTTGGGGACGGATCCGGATCCAAAGTATTCCACACAATATCTCCACGGGTCCAGATCCTTTTTAATGGCAGTGACATAGGCGGAGGTATGTACTCTCTTATCCCTTTCTAATTGTAACTGTGGTTTATTTTGGTATATATATATATATATATATATATATATATATATATATATATATATATATATATATATATATATATATATATATATATATATATATATATATATATATATATATATATATATATATATATATATATATATATATATATATAAGGAAAGTGCAACATATTTTCAAGTTTCTCATTCTTCCTGCATCAGTCAAGCCAGCACTAGCACCATGCCTTATATTTTTTCCAGAAAATTTTGGGTCAGTTTGCCCTCTCTTCATTCAAGCTCTTTAGTGACGAATCGAAGGTTTTCTCAAAGTTTGTGCGAGCTGAATTAATTCATGGCTGAACCTATATATAATTAACTTTTTCGACAATGAATAAGCTCCAGTGCAATGATAACAAGTAGGGAAATACTAGATAGATTGAGGATTACATAGGAATTTGCTAAAGTGAAGCACCATGCTAGTGGAAATCCTTAGGAAGTGGCAAATCAAGCGGGGGTCATAGAGATACCTGTACTCTTGCATTAATTGTCGTAAGTTATTTTATTTTACAGGAAGTAAAAGAAAATGAGGGCAGCTTAATTTTCCTTCCTTTCATATTAATTCTTCAAAAGCATATCTTCGTTACGGCAGGAATAATATCATAAGATATTTTTCTGACAGGAATAACAAGACAAGATGAATGCTAAATCTTCCCCATCTTTCCTTTCATTTATGCCAAAAGAAATCTGATTTGCAATAAGGAAATGATCGTGTATTTGTTTGTGAATTCTGGCCCTTGTCCTCTAGTTCCCACTGTTGCATCACCAGGCGCTTTATCGGCATTCTTACTGACAAGATAGGAAGCCGGTGATGCACTAGTTAGCAAGTCCAGAAAACAAGTAGCAGAACCCGATTTCGATCTCTGAGCTTGTCAGACACTTGGATAAACTTATTTCTGTATGGCCCTCTTCATCAAGCAGTACTACTGGGGAACCGAATAGATGGTTGCGAGTTATATTCCAGAAGAAAATTAATGCAGAGAAAAAAATTAATTCCTACCTTTCCTCTTTGTTGGCACAGGAGACTTCGTAGCACCTCTTCTGTACCGACTTACATTCAACCAAGCTATTTCACTCTACACTTTATCATATTAATCTCGCCCATACTTTTTTTTTAATATAATCCCCTTTATACCGCCGGACAACATAACTCAGATTGATGGTGACGTAGAGGGATGCCTTCACGTGGTGGCACTGATATACCTTGTGGCTTCATTGGCCGGTGATACAAGCATCTCTCAACTCTCTCCATATCCCGTAAAACAGGATGGTTGACTGCAGGAAGACAGCATCAGCCTGCAGTCTGCCGGGTTCATATTTCAGACGTACCTACTATTATTACTACTATTACAACTACTATTCGGCTCAGAAACTTTTCGAAATGGACAGATGAGTTGCAGGTTTCTCTGGTCTTTTCAGTACAAGACGGATTCTCTGATCTTAGTCATCTAACGATTACACGAAGACAACAGAAATAAGACAGCCGACTGAAAGTGGATAATGTCATCATAATATATATCACTATAATGCCGGGAATCGAACCGGGACTATCGGGTGAGGGCCAGGCAGTAATTCACTTTGCCACGACCAGGTTAAAGTTATCTCACATTGACACAATCTTGAAACCAATGTCCCTCAGCCCCCACTTCAGGCCTGAGGAGGATGAGATAACCCCCTGGCACCCGGGCATGTAGATGCTTTTAATATATCCCAGGCACTTACGGCAAGTAGTGGATTGCTGCCTGGCTCTCACCTGACAGTCCCTGGTTTGATTCCCGGCATAATGATGATATACTGGATGATTTTTCCTATGTAAAGTACAGATTTCTCTCCTCATTCTGACTTGCCATAAGTGCTTTGGGATAGATTAAAAGCATCTACTCTACTTGCCCGAGTGATAGGGGGGTTATCTCATCCTCTTAAGGCCCACAGTGGGGGCGGAGGGACATTGGTTACAAGATTGTGACAATGGGTGATAACTTTTACCTGGTCATGGCTTAGTGGTTTGCTGCCTGGCCCTCATCCGTGAGTCCCTGTTCGATTCCCGTCGGAATGGTGATCTACTGGATTATTTTTCCTGTGTAAAGTAAAGGTATCTCTCTTCACTCTGAATATCAGTATTGTTTACACCAGGAACACACAGGAATACATAAGTTAGTTCACTACTATGACGGTTTATTTAATATTATTTTCCTACCGCCACACGATTATGTACATCTTAGGAAACACCGGCCATACTGGATGGGTTTGTGATGGGTACATCGAGCCCTTCCTGTGTGAAAAATTCCCCTTCGGCTAAATATATTCGTTCGGAGATATCAATAATATGATAAACTTCGCCAAGAGGCTAGTTAGGTTAAACATTCTTCGGAAGTTATGACGGTTTCAGCTGAATGAAATCGTCTGGTAATAGCTGAAACAGTCTACTAAACTTTCTCGATCATGAGAGTGGGTAAAGTGTAATGTGTAAAATAATTGCCTGGGAAAGGCGTTATGAAATCTGAATTGGGAACGAGAATATGAACCTGTATTATCGCCTCGCATTACCGGCCTCATGCTCGCCTCGGCTGATCAACTTTGGCATCCACTTTGCATTTATATTACTGGTTTCAGAGTAAGCTCACTCTCACAGCTCCTGGGCTCATTTTCACTTTAAATTGTCTTCTTTCAGTTCAAGTTTATGGTAATAACTCATCGCTCATTTCAACACCCCGTCCTCTCCTAACAACTATACACGTTTTGCAGACCTCTCTCAGTCAAGGTTACCCCGTTATGACGACGAATTCCGTCGTATACATGCTTGAGAGAGACGATTTTATGCGGCTTTGAAAAGACTCTTCATAGTGATGGGCTAATAAGTACCAACTATCTGAAGGAATGCAACGAATCAACAGAATTTGGTGTTATCAAGGATCTTAGCCAAGTTGCAGAATGATCAGGCCATCAGAGCGGTTTAGTGTTATTACAAATCATTTTAATATTTGTGTTCTTTCACCTTAACTTTAATTTTGGTTTCGTTGGGAAGGATGTGAGAGCAGTGTGGGTGAGGAAAAACATATAAACGTGTATTATAAAAAAGTAATAAAAAACAGGTAATCTGAGTAGAGGAAAGTGCGTTAATCCGGTGGCAGGTCTTGTCATGGTTGTGTTGGTCTGTCAGTGACGTCAAACAGCTATACGAGGTCTGTCCAAAACAAACCGAACTTTCAAAATAGCTAGTCAACGAGCCGGCATAGTCTGGTCGCGACGGGAGCGCTCTGTAGCAGCGACTTTGAGCTGTCACGTCACTTAGTCATCAAGGGGTACGTTCACTTGATTGAACGTGTGTATAATGCGCTTTGCGATTTGTTGCAAGTTGAACAATGAAGGATCTTGAAAAGCAACGTGTTTGCGTGGCAGTGTTTCAAACTGAGAAAAACTTTTACGAAAACTTTTCAAATGTTGCAACAAGTTAATGCGGAGGATTTTTTGAGCCGTACACAATGTCACGTGTGGGTCCAGCTGTTCAAATCGGGAAGAACACGGACCGCAGACGATTCTTCCACATCAGCAGACAACAATCACGTTGAGAAAGTGCATGTCGTGATCCATTAAAATCGTCGTTTAAAGTTTCCGAAGTAGTCATCTGTAAAAGTTAGTGCCACGATTTTAACAGAAAAACTGAAGATGCATCCTGTTACCACAAAATTGTGCCTCGTCTGCTGACTGATGGGCAAAAGTAGAACAATGTCACAGTCATTCAGGACAGTTCTAGTGCTGGTGAAAACTTTTTGAACAATGCCATAACAGGTGATGAAACGTGGGTGTACGGCTACGATATCGAAACAAAAAGACAGTCGTCGCAGTGGGTTGAAACATCGACACCACGACCAAAGAAGAAGAAAAAAAAGCACGTCAGAGTCGCTTAAATATGAAGGTGATGTTAATCGTCTTTTTTTATGGGCAGGGTGTCGTTCGCCGTGAGTTTGTTTCACCTGGTCAGACAGTCAAAAATGGGTATTACTTGGACGTTCTGAAGCGTTTGAGGGAGGCAGTGCTAACAAAAGAAGAAGCCTGAGGGGTGGACAAACTATACCTGGATGCTTCATCATGACAATGTACCTACTCACAAGTCGCTCCTTATCCATGACTTTTTGGTGAATCACAAGATGACTATCGTCCCCCATCCGCTCTACCCTCTGGATGTGGCCCCAGCGGAATTTTCTTTAATTTATCTTTTCCAAAAGTTGGTATCCACCTTCAAAGGTTGCCAGATTCAGACGATAGAAGAGACAGCAGAAAATTCGCCACGAGAACTGAGCACCATCCATGAAAACGCGTTCCAGGACGCGTTCCAGAACTGGAAAATACGTTGGGAACGTTGTATGAACAGTGAAGAGGAGTGTTTTGAAGGAGATAAGTCTGATCGAGTCGTAAGGAAAGCAATTAATTTGTTTTATGAAAAGGTCGTTTTCGTATGCTGTGGCAGTATTTGATGGCAAACAATTTTTTCATAACAGTACGTGCGTGTTGACCCGTTAGAGCTGAAGACAAATTCTCGTATGATCATTTTTATGTACAGCAGATCTGTGTGTGTGTGTGTGTGTGTGTGTGTGTGTGTGTTTTGTCCTCAGGTTATGGAACTACTTAATAGACTATGTGAGCCTTCAGCGGGGGATATTTAAGTACCTTTTCTTCCTTTGACATAAAGAGAAATAACTTGCTCTTCTTGTTTTCGCTTTACCCTACCTACTTCCTCCCTGCCTACTTGCCTTCCTATCTATTATACCTCTCTGCCTACCTTCCATACCTACCTCCCTGCTACTTCCCTACCAATCTCCCTGCCTACCTTCGTTCTTGCCTATCTGCTCACATATATATCTACCTACCGAACGGACACCCTACTTGTCTCTTTGCAGACCTTCCTTCTTACCCTCCTGCCTATCCTCTTGCCTCTTAACCTACCTTCCTACCTCTCTCTCTGCCTATCTACCTACCTTCCCACCTACTTCTTTGTCTTTCTCCATCACAAGCTAAGGTAGCGACACAGGTGCATTTTTTTTTTTTTTTTGCAGTTTGCTAGTTTTCATGGAACTGCATAAAGATTGCGATGTGGTCATTAATTACAGCATTTTGAAAGCCTTTTCTAATGATACCAATGTTATGCCTATTCTCCTGTAAACAAAGACTTCTGCTCCATGGCTCTGATTATTTTTCTTATTTCTTGCTTGTGATCTTTTCGTTGCTCTGAGTATGTCGACCTTTTCAGCGGCAAGGGCACAGGTAAAGGATTCATTTGACACCACAGTCGTCAAAATCGGTCCATAATTGCGGCCTCTAGATCGTGGACAAACGAATGAACAGACTGAGAAAACTGCCATCCTGGTTCAGGCTCACTATTGCCCACATACATATTCGGGAATATGACACTGGCGATAGAGTAGATACAACAGTCAACTGTTGTCCAGAAGAACTCGAGATCTATCCTGGGTGGGGGTAGGATACAATTTATGAATATAAATTTCCCTAAAACTGTTTACCGATCTTCCACAAGACCAACCAGCCAAAACATCAATGGAACCCTCCTGCACGTAACATCGCAGTAATCCTAAATGAGACAATCCTACCATGAATTCATTACAGATGATGGGTATTAGTCCCAAAACGGTTACATGTGAAGGTGTGGGACATATAGAAATACTGTTTCGTCTCAAGGTCTGATCTGTGTAGTCCATGTCCAGGGTCGGATAAAAATAAAATTCCGTTCAATAGGAAATAAACTACTTTCTCTTTGGTCAGCAATATATAATTATCTTTCTATCATTTATCAGGTCTGACATGCTGAAAATTGTTAAATATGTTCCAAAAGTTTTCTATGAAAAGAAAATACTACTATAATAATTAGCACAGAGTATTTCCCATCTGAATATGTCAGTAATGAATTAATTGCAGTAGCTTTGCATCCCGCTTACCAGTAATGCCTGCCCAGTTTACGCGCAAAATATAAGTTCAATCAGCTAGGTGCAAATGCAAAGGCTGAATTTCCTTTAATTGGCGTAAAAATAGTATTATTCATTTTGGTAGCTCTGGCCGGCTGTCTATCCCCAATTTTTGTGTGAAATAGCAGGGTTAGCGGCGTGGAAGAGGGGGACAGCCAGGATTGTTTACTCTGCTTGTGGTCACTATTTACGCACGCCGAGGGACAAACATTTACCTAGGATATTTCCACCAGGGTTAGCAAGCTGTACCAGGGGCGTGCCAGCGGGACCCTCCCTCTTAACATTTATCCGTCCTCTATGAATGTTGATTGGAAACGGTCAACCCAACGGGATATTCTGCAAAATGCAGTGCACATTGCTGAAATCCATCAGTACGATGACATTCTTTATCTGTCTCTGTATCTATCTTCCATCAAAAGCGTAGGGCCCTGGGCTAGGCCACTTAGTCCAGATATTTAAGAAAAGACCATTTGCTCCTCCTTGAGTGGCGTTATGTACGCAGTGAACTCAAAACATCACTAGGATGTAAAGCCCTATGGACCACTTCTGCCTGGAACGCCTTACCCCACCAAAACACCAGGCGTCCATCTGCTTACATGATTACCCCTTCAGATGATTAGTTGTTTCCTGCGTTACGAGAAACCATTTTACCTTTCACTTACAGCACTAGTTCAAGTTAATTTTTTTTTTTTTTTAATGTGAGGAAGAAGGAACCAAAGGTCACGATTCCGCAAGAACTGTTCCTTCCAAGAGAAAAACAAAATACAAGAGCGAGCCAAATTCAAGATATGATCATTTCGAGATACCTGGACACATTGCGTTTCAAAGACTGGAGATCATAGGAAGCAGGAAATACAGACAGAGGGGGACAGTTCCAGAGCTGACCTGTTGCATAAAAGAAGGACTGGGAGTAACGGTGTTGGACAGAAAGGGTATGAGAGTTTGCTGCTACACGGGTGCTACGCGCCCGTCGTAGAGGTGGAGGAATACAAGCAGACAGTTCAGAGGAGCAGTGACCATTGAAGTAGCGATAAAAAAGAGATAAAGATGCAACAGTGCGGCGATAAGACAGAGGTTGAAGTGAGTCAGTAAGAGGTGGAAAGTTAATGAGACGAAAAGCCTTTGACTCCACCCTATTGAGAAGAGCTGTACTTGGGGAACCTCCCCACACATGAAAGTTGTACTCCACACAGGGGCGGATAAAATCTGTGTATAGAGTCAATAATTGTGCAGTGGTAAAGAAGGAACGGAGTCGGCTTAGCACACCTAATCTCTTGGAAGCAGATTGAATGGTGGTGTCCCCTTGCTGGTATAATAATGTTCATATCTGCCTGTTTATCTATCTATCTATCTATCTATCTATCTATATCTATATATCCCGGGCGTCCAGGCAGAAGGAAATATAAGTAATCGACAACTAAGGAAATTCGATGTAAAAATCCTATAGCAACATGTCTTCAATTATCAACCGTTTGGGAGATAAAATTACTGTTGACCTAATGGCTGAATGAGGGAAACCATAAAGACATTGGTACCGTAATTGAGGTATCGCTCTGTAAAGGTTGAGAATTGAAAATGTGGTGATGTATTGCTTTCCTTTTCGGAACTCCTCATTCATCTTGTGCTCCCGCGACAATATATATATATATATATATATATATATATATATATATATATATATATATATATATATATATATATATATATACACACACACACACACACACACACACACACACACTTCACGAAGTGATTCTAACTCTGATTATGAATAGAAAAATCTATATGAAATTCTCACCTATTATGGAGCTACAGTTACTGATATTCTTATGGATAAATTGTGATGAATTTCTGTTCAAACTAAATTGGTTATCTCCATCCATAAAGTTTACTCATGACATGGAAATTAATATAAACTCCCCAAGACCAGGGCATACAGTAAACCTACAGATATACCGTCGTATGGCCACTATTATTCAAATCATCACGTTGATAAAGATCTGTCTTAATATCTACGTACTAGGATACCGACAGGAGTTGAGATCAAGAAGTTTTGGAGGAAAAACTAAAGATGATTCAAAACACTGGGAAGAAACTAATATATCATCTTAGGAAACTTATGTATTGTCATAATATAGCAAGGAAACGCTTTTATGCAGGTAAAACTAAAAAACAAGAACGCTAGGCCAACCAAAGATAATATATATAGATAGATAGATAGATAGATCTACTTATCTATCTATATATGTATATATATATATATATATATATATATCTATATATATATATATATATATATATAAAGAGAGAGAGAGAGAGAGAGAGAGAGATACTGTATCTATCTATCTATCTATCTATCTATCTATCTATATATATATACAGATAGACAGATATAGATAAAGATATAGATAGATAGATAGATAAATAGATATAGATAGATATCTATATATACATAGATATAGATAGATAAACAGATAGATAAAGACAGATAGATAGATAAATATAGATAGATAAATCTACATACATACATATATATTATATATAGATAGATCTATAGATAGATAGATAGTGACGCCTCAAATCGGCCTGTGCGGCCGGGTCCTTCTTTTTGGAATCAGAGTGGATCGACTTGGTATCATAAACTTAGGCATCCGTCCCCAGCGTCACATGCCGCGTTATACAATGCATCCAGTTACTGTGTAACCGAATTCACGTTACTTTCTTCATCTTAACAGATGACATTAAAATATTTGGGATTTCCCGTGCTTTTAGAGAACTCGGCATTGTTAATACGAACCTACATTTTTTTTTTTTTTACCAAATTACCATCATGCAATTGAAATGAAATATTAATGCATCTCGTAGTAACATTTCATTTGTCATTGATCACGTAATCTTTTATCGTCCCATTAAGTGTATGGGCCTGGGATTAGGCTACCCAATCCCGACTTTTAAGCGAGGTTGACCAGACTTTCTTGCCCTAGGCTGACATTACGCAAGCAATAGATCCTATTGAGCTCTCAAATGTAAACTCTTACGATCCTCATCCTGGTGAACAGCCTTAGCTCACAAGATCACCAGACGTCATTTGGTAACATGGTTAGTACTCAAACGTAGTAAATGGTTTCCTGTTTTACAGGAAACCTTCTGGTATGATTCTTAGTGTTAATTCAGCTGAAGGGAGAACATCATTGATTAAGTCAATGATGTGCGATAGCACCATCGAACTAAATTACAGTACCTCTTGTAAATTCCTTAACTATGATGTAGCTTTTGTAATTATATTAGAGGAATATATAGAGTTTGAGAGAACAAAAAAAAAAAAATCTTACTAAAAAGGGGGATTTTAACACAGAAGAGGAGAAATTGCGTAAGGCTGGGGCAGAGGTGCCTGAATGTGTGTGAAAGTAAACAGAATGAAACGAGGTGTTAGACACTGGATGCTTTTCATGAAGGCATATTGAATATAATGGCCCTTTATGAAACTAAACTGAAGGGGAAGGGAGGAAAGTGGCGAGGGGCTGCACAAAGGAAAAACTCTGGGCTGAGTGCAAGAATGAGAGTAAAGAGAGCGTTGCACAGAACTGTATTGGATTTGTTATATGAATGTATGTGAGTGGGGAAAAATGATAGCAGCACTGATGGGATGTGGGATGAAATCAAGCAATGGAAGATTAGCAACAGTGTGAATGAGTGAGCCAGATAATGAGAGAAGGGCAGCGGAAAGTGTATATGGTTGAAGTTATACCCCCATATTGAAATCAGTAGCGTAGCCTGCACTCTGGCTAAGGGGGGGAGGGGGCGGAGCTGAATCCTAGGGGATTTACCACAAGTTAGAATTCATGCTGGCGCAATAACGAGAAATTCAGTATTTATTACGATAGCCACCTTTTCAACTAAATGACTTTATGATGATATTTATGTAGGATATTCATGCATATATTTTAATAAATAACGTTGTTCTTTATTACGCCTTTCATTATAAGTAAACAAAAGTCTGAGGACACAGCAGATTTAGACTGTCTTGAATGCAAAAGTCGCAAGAAACGTTGCATCACCACAGTAAACGCAACTTCATTATGGCTGCATTATTCATTTGAACAATCCACGAAATCAAGACCCAGTGTGTAATAGCTTGGTTTAAAAGGACTACTCATTATCGCTTATTAATGTGAATATAGAAATAAGAAGATGAAACGATGGATTCACTATCAGGCATGGATTAACCAAGTGCTAAAAGCCTGAACAAGCGCTCCTCCCAAAGAATATCAAACAAAATAGCCAAAATAACATTCCATTAATTCTTAGATGTCTGAAGGAATTGTTTCAAAGGTGGTATGTCATAGGCAGAACGAAAGACATTGTGAGATATATTGTTGCAGAATTAAACAGTTGAGCATTTGAAAGTCTGAGAGTAATAATGAACTCTTTAATTATTTCATTGTGTTTCAACTATTTTCCCACACGACGCATAGCAAGTTCTTCCAAAGTACGTATGATCTTAAAAATTCACCTACTCCATGCACTTTCTTATCGCGGCCACCAAACTCTCTTCTTTTCTCTCCCTACAACCACATGCCTGCCCGAAAGGTACCACTGCTCAACGTATGGTCTCTCATGCCTCTCTCTTTTCCTCTAACTGCACCTGTGGGTTAAATCTCCCTCATCAAGCACACACACACACACACACACACACACACACACACACCGCTCGCTGGTGCAGTGGTAACGTTCTCGCTTGCCATCTGGTAGACGGGAGTTCGCGCCTCGCTCAGGTTGTGAAAAGTTTCACTGACGAAGTGGGTGGTCACTGTCCCCCTTGAGCAAGGTGACGGGTGTGTGAGTGTGTGAAGGTCACAGCCTTGCCCTTAGATCGGACTATATGAGCTCTCAGCTCCCTTCCGGGAGGGTAAAAGCTGACGATCACGAGCATCAAGTGATCCTGACCGACTCGGTGAATTACACACACACACAGTCATCTCCCACTCTCAGCTACATTTGATCATGATTTTTCAGTTAAGCTTTACTCAGTCCACATTCATCCAATTTTCCATTTTCACCAAGTACTATAATTTACTTCTAGTAATATCACTAATTCTTCCCATATTTCAAGTCTCAGGTTCCAAGCCAGTTCTTTTCCTGTGCCTTATTCAGCTTTGGCTCCATCCACGTCTGATGCCTTCTCGTCAGTGTCAGCCGTGTTTATATTCGGAGGGCTGTCAGGCTTTACCGTTCTTGTCTGAAACATTTCCACTCAATGGATTCTTGAGGAATCAAAGGACACACATAATAAACGCAATTCATGGCAAGTTTTGTAAAGCACATGCGATGTTTTAGAATTCTAGTTATGGGAAAACCTTTAATGTTCTCATGAATCCATACATATAAACCGACCGCTAGTGCCCTGTGATTTTTTAAAATATATATATCAAAACACATTTATCCACTTGTTGACCTATATAGTTATATATCTACATCACAATTCTGATATGATTACAGACCTTTTTTCCCATCAACTGTTCATACTTTAAACCAAATACCTCAGGTAATTTCATAATTTGTATTTCATATCCACTGGAATGATGAAATAATTACGGTTTAATATATTCTGTATTTACCCCACCTCATGCTGCCTAGTGTGACTATTTTATAATTAGGAATATTTATTTTTTCGTCTCTATTTTTTGCTCAAAACCAGGAACATATTTACAATATTTTTCAGAGACACTATCGCTGTTTCTACCCATGAACAATGTAACATACGAGTATGTCATTCACTTCAATTCATTTAGTGTTATACATCATATTCAGTGAATCAGTAAATCAGATTACGTTAGTGTGTGCTATAAGTTAGAGAAAATGGGGAACACTACTCCAACTGGAACAGCTGAATGTATCACCACTTACTCAAAGTTAACTATGGTCGTAGCAGTGCTGCGTTCCTCGACCATGAAAAAGCCTTGACTTCGCCAGTGCAACAGCTATCCTCTCCATCCTGTCACGTTGAGCCGTGGTTGGTAAGATGGTTGGTGACTCAGGGACTTTCTTATCAGACGCAAAGGACTTGTTTTTCAGGGGCGTTCCTCCTCCTTTCATCGTCATGGAAACGGATCCCCTTAAGGCAGTATCTTGAGCCCCAGTTCCTTCAACATCCTCAAGAACGAAGTTCTTAACCTGCCCCTGCGACAAGGAGTGAAGATCTTTGCTATGGTGATGACTTAACAGTTATCTTCACAGGGTCAGATAATGAACGCAATACTCAGCATACCTTGATGTTCATCAATGAACAATGTCATGAGTTGGGGCTGAAGATTAGTACCCATAAATCCAAATACATTACCTTCAGAAAGCCAGATGCAGAGCATCCACTCTCCATTCAGGTTACAGAGCCTGAATGGGTTCCCAGCCACCAGCACCAAGGCGTTCTGGTTGACAAGAAGCTGTCTTCGACAGGACACTGAGCTGGAAGGATGTGCCTCTCCACCAGTAGTCACGATTCAACCACTCACTTGTCACAGACAGTATGGAGACTGTCAACGAAGCAGTGGAGGATCTACGAAATGAATTGAAGTAAGTGATCAGAAGCTTAGAATATGCACATGAAGAAATTAACACCCTGATATCAAGCCTAAAAGCAGTAAATGAAGAGAAGGAAAGCCTAGTTAGTGAGTGCCAGTTGCTGAGAAAGGTGTTAAATGAAACCATCCGACACCTCGACCACATCGATGACCAGTCTCGCAGGTTCAACATACGCTTCACTGGAATACACGAAGCCAAGGGTAAGAATGCCGAGCAGACGGAACTTAAGGTCCCTAAATTCACTGCAGACAAGATAGGAATAACACCTAACGTAGAACGAGCGCATCGTGTGGGAAAACATGGCAGTGAACCTCGTGACATAGTGGCTAGATTTGCAACACAACGGCAACGGGAAGCTCTATTGGCTAAGAGGTCGCAGTTAAAGGATACAACAACCAACATGAATGAGGACTTCTGCCCAGCTACAGTCGAGGTGAGGAAGAAATTAATACCGCAACTAAAAACGGCGAGGGCAGAAGGAAAATATGTCTGCTTAAGCTACAGGAAACTCATCATAAGATCTTTTAGTCAGCTCCAAACAAATTCCAACAAAGAAACCACAACAGACTCAAATGAAGAAAAAAAAAAAAAAAAAAAATCAACCTCCATGAAGCCGATCGAACTTTTTTCACCACCCAAGACCAAACAACCTATATCTGAACATGATGACTCAAGCCCTCAGAAAGGTAAATAATCGTACCAACCAATGCAAGAGTCAGGAAATACCGAATCATCATTTACCGACAAGACAGAAGACGGAATGAATGAACAACTCGACAATCGCACACCGCCCAGAGACACCAGTAAAGTGGATTCAGATCTGGCCTTACCCAAACCCATTCGGGAGACAGTGAAAAGCCTAGAAGACCACAGAGCAATAAATAGAAAGTCCATGGAAGGTGTAGCCGTAAGCAATGGTGGACTTTAATTCAGGTTTCGTTTTTCCGTTTGTAGGCTTGGATGACAAAGGTTTTTTATGGTACTTAAACAACAGTGAAAATTCTCAAGATCATAATAATATAAGTGTCTCATTACCTCAAATGAAGTCCGACAGTTAAGATCAGGTGTTGCCTTCCGTGGATAGACATAGTGCTAATGATCCAGACAATTTTCTCAATTATTCACTAGGTTTGAACGAACTAGTATGTGCTTATTATCCTTCTGATTCTATAAACCAATCTATAGATAAAATTAAAAAAGAAAATTTCAAAATCTTATCACTGAATACAAACAGTGTACCAGGAAAATTTGATAATTATTCTGGAAGAATGTGAAATGTTTTTCGAAATGAATTTAATGCAGTTGCATTTTGTGAAATGAAACTAATCTCGAGTATCGAAAACCTATACTCCATTCCGAATTATCCTATGTTTACTGTGTCCCGAAATAGTGGGAGTCTGGGGCTGTATGTAATTTATTGTCTTCTCATTAACCGATTGAACGGCAAGATCTGAAAAGAAAAGAACATTATATTGGAACATTATTTGTTGAAATTAAATCTCACACTAAGAACATCATAATGGGAGCTCTTAATGGAAGACCTCAAAGCAATGCTGAACAATTTTTAGACTCGCAGAACCACCCTCTCGATGTAATAGAAGGGGAACAAAAAACCTGCTATTTAATGGAAGACTTTAATATTGACCTAATAAATCATGCAACTTACAAAGTAGCTTTAGATCTGATCTCAGTAATGAATAGTAAATTCTATTATGCTACAGTAATACATCCTACTAGAGTAACCTGTCATTCATCTACATTAATCGATCAAGTTTGGACTAATAACATTAGTAGAAATATGGCTAATGGTATATATGTTTGTAATGGCTCAGACCATTTTCCCATATTTTCGGCCCCCAGACAAGAAAATAATTAAAAGATATAGGGATTTCGCAGATAACAATATAGAGATTTTTAAACAAGAACTAATAAAAGTAAATTGGTCTTGCATTCATAAAACCAGCAATTTCGTAACCTGCTTCGATTTCCTTTATCATAAATTTTTACCCATTTTCAAAAAATGTTTTCCAGAAAAGACAGAACACATAAAGCAAAAATATAAGGATAAACCATACATAACTCATGAAAGTAAACCTATGATTAGAGAATGCAACTGCTTACAATGTAAATATCTAAAGAAAACGGTTACATAAGGTGACATATTTCGTAAAATAACTAAAGTAACCCAGTCAATTAAAACTGCTAAAGCAAATTATTATAAAAGTAATCTAGCAAACTCGGCAGGGGACTTTAAGAAGACTTGGAACATAATAAAATCAATATTAATGAGGAAAGAGCACACTGCACTTAATCACGCAGAGAATATTACTGCTAACTCAGTTAATGACTATTTTACCAATATAGGTAAAGAAGTAGCAAAAAATATTACCCCGACTCAATCTAAGTTCCAGTCATATCTTCCTGAACTTCAGATAAATGAGCTAACTTTCAAGGAAGTCACTACTGACGAAATCAACAATGTTATTATGAATATACGTGATTAAGTCGCTGGACATGACAATATTACTGTGAAGGTGCTGAAGAGGTCTATAACAATTTTGTGTCCTATTTTAACCCATATATGTATATTGTCTATTGCAACTGGAATCTTTCCTGATCAGTTGAAGTTAGCGAAAGTAATACCAATACACAAGTCGCGCCCTCGTGATACACCTGAAAATTATAGGCCTGTTTCGGTCCTGCCTTCTTTAAGTAAAATTATTGAGAGACCAGTTTGTAACAGAATAATTGATTTCCTAGAGGAAAGAGGTATGCTCTCCGATGATCAGTATGGATTCCGTAGACGGAGATCCACACAAGATGCTCTTTTCTCTTTCACGAATCACATTTTGTCTGCCTTTCATAAAAACGAGTTCAGTGTAAGTCTATTTCTGGATTTGACCAAGGCTTTCGATACTGAGAGAAATTGATTGGGTCCGGAGTTCCGGAGTTATCTAGCTAATCGTAAACAATTTGTTTATTTTAATAATCAAGCATCTTCCACTACCGAAATAAATGTAGGTGTGCCACAAGGCTCGATCCTAGGGCCTGTATTATTTTTAATCTGACTCAGCGATATCACATACTGAACAAAAAAGTTAAAACATGTACTATTTGCTGACGACAGTACTTTCTACATAAGCCAGAGTAATATGAACAGTCTTATACAAATACCTTAACTGAAGAAATATCTAAGGGGGTACAATGGATTTCGGCCAGTAAGCTAACATTAAATATGAATAAGACTTACTTTATTGTATTTCATAGACATAAGAAAATAAATCACAATGTTCAAGTAGTTATCAATAATAACAGCATTAAAGAAGTAACAGAAACCAAATTTTGGGGTATAGTAATATACAATGAAATTACTGTGGAATAAGCATATCATCCAAATAAGAAATAAAGTGTTAAGGTACTGTGGCATTATATAACGAACAAGGAATGAATTAAACAAACAATCATTGATTCTGGTATATTATTCATTAGTGTATGCACATTTAGCGTATTGTCAAGCAGTGTGGGGAGCGGCAAGTAAAACAGCTCTGAAACCTTTAGAAACAACTCAGAAGCAAATCATGAGGACAATCGAGCGGGTAGGACGCTATGAGCATATAAATGATATATTTTATATAATAATAACATACTGAAGATAAAAGAAATCAATGAGCTAGTATGTGCAATATAAGTGTACAAATCCATTAATAGACTTGTTTACAATAACTCATTCTTTGTACCCACTCCACCTACCAGATACCATTATAGAAATAATGAACGTGTAGTTGTACCTTTTATATCATCTTTACAGTCTCAGAGTAATATTAGATATCATGGTGCAAAAATATTCAATTCCCTGCCAGACGACATATTAAAAAAAAAAAAAATAGTGTAGATAACTTTAAAAGCAGTCTAAAAAAGCACCTCATAAAATCATATGTAGCTCATAGTTCCGTACAACATTGTCTCAACAATAATTAGTTATCAAATGCCAGTAAATAAAATTAATACAGTTAACAATCAACATAACAAAGCTTGAAACTATATGAATTTTTTTTTCTTTATATATTACATATTGCCTCTCAGTGTCCCATAATAATCCAATGATGGAAAGCATTTATATAGATAAAATATTCACTGGCTCTTATAAGATGAAATTTTTCATCAAAGAGGTAGGCCATATCTTGTACAGTAGGAATTTTCTGTAACTGTATTTCTGTGGATCAAATAGAAATTATCATTATCATTATCAGGTATTGTACTTGTGGGATAGGGCAGTTACAAGGACCATAGGCATGAGAATGATCACTAGTCTGAAAGGAGGGGCCTGCCACAATGTCCCTCTCACCAACTACACACATGTCACCAGGTCATTCATTGACTATTGTGACCCTTGCTTTGTAACACTCGTTGAACACTTATTAGCTAAAGTGGAGGTAGGACAATATAATGGGTTTCGTCTTGTAACTAATGCTCCCATGTAGACCAAACTGTCCAAATTACAGGAGGAAATTGCCACTATCCCTTCAGGGATTCACATCCATTAACACACAGCTTATATGCTGCCCAAACCTTCACTTCCTGGTGGAAGTTACAGCAGTGCTGTGTTGTCGAGCTGTTCCTTACAGAGGAACCTGAGCACAGTGTACCGCAGCAGCCGTTTCAGCTGTTGGCATCAAGTATATCGCTGGTGAAAAGGGAGAGGACACACCACATTCCAGCATTATCATCCCTTCATCATGGGTAGACTACATCCCAGCTATTCTATCCCTCCACCTTGGGCACCACTTGCACACATTCACCCCTACCAGTTCCAAGGCAACATCCACAACAGCTCAGCTACGTCAGGAAGCCCTGTAAAGTATGCACTCCATTTCCCGCGATGGAGCCCAGTCATACTTCACTGATGGTTCAGTATACTCGTGTTTCCACAACACTGCTGGGGCAGTCATGATTTGTACTAGAAGTGTCCAAGAGCAAAGACTCCCATATGGAGCCTGCCTGTTACAGACTTTCTTACTATAGTAGGGCCCCTCCAACACTCTCATAACCAAACACAATCACACCACATCGTACACACAGATTCTCTGACAAGTAAACAGACACTCGCCCACACTCAGGCTAATGATAACATACACCCCATTACTCATGTTCTCTTCCATACCCAGGAACTGCAAGAGGAAGGCAAACACATACACTATGCCCAAATTGAATCCCTAGCCATGTTGGCCTCAGAGGGAATGAAAGAGCTTAATGTTCCTCTACCCTTGATGCTATGAGAGCTATGGTCGACATACACAGTTCCCTCAGCCTGACATAGACCAAGGCAAAACCAAGAACCATGCATATCGTCTTTCTCGACACAAAAATAAGTCATGGGCGGTGGCGGGTTCACCATCAGGCACTTGGTATGCCACAGCCACCCAGTACCAGCCTCTCATCGTTGACAAAAAGGTTCCTGCCCATGTTGACACACACCTACACCACTTTCGCCTGGGTTACAAAGGGGTACGTCAGAAGCTAACACTGACAAGGAGAAAGAATGCCATTATTGCAATGAAGTGTCCAACGGGTCTCTGCTACACTACCTCCTCAAGGCTTCTGACACTGTTACACTCAGGAAGGGCTCTCCAACTTTACTACTAACCACTGCTCCTGAGTCATCAACTGAAGTTGCCATGCTTATTGCAAGGACAAAGACAGCTGACATAGTAAAGTTTGTCTCTACCAAATCCACAACAAGATTGTCAAAGCATTATAGTACTACTGTCTATACACATAATGTGTAAACGCAGAACCAGATGTGTGACTTAGGTTGTCTTCTATGCTTCCCGTCTTCAGGTTCACCCTTTCACGTTTTGCACTGATTTAATACAACGAACCATTCCAGAACAAAAATTACTACGAGTTCAGCCTAACTGTTGGCATCCAAAAGGAAAACGTCCGTCCCAATAACCAGTGAATGGGATAATGGTAAATGTGGATTTTAAAGAAATCTCAACCTGAAAATTTCTGTATGCTTACGGTTTTATGCTACGACAGCAATATTGCATTTACGGTATATATTGATTACCCTAATTATATTTTCTTTAGCATGGTTCTGCATGATACAAGGCTATCTAGAAACTTAGAACTCATAATACCGGTTGTGTCGAGATACTACGCGAGTTTGAAGAAAATAGCTACATATCAGAGAATGGCACCGCCAGTAGATGAACCTGGTACCATCAGTTTAAGGAAATGGGGCATGATAGTTTGACCAAAGTTACAGGTCGGCCCAATAACTGACGAAACTGACGACTATGATGTGTGTTTGTCGGCGACCACTAAGGTTCAACTGTGAAGTTAGTCAATATACCATTAACCTGTCCTATCACTCCGGTAAGGCCTGTGGACCCTCCAGGGAAACGTCGTCTGTGGCATTTTGGAGCCGCGGACTGGGAGGCCCTCAGGCAGTACTTCTTTGATTTTCCCTGGAATGATTATTGCTTCCATGGTCGGGAGCCATCTGAGTGTGCCTTGCGCATTATGGAGGTTATTCTCTCGGGCATGGAAGCATACATTCCTTTTTCAATTCTTTGACTAACGCAAGAAAGCCTTGGTTTAATCACGCTTGTTCTAATGCTGTCCGCAACAAGGAGAGGGCCTACAAAAGGTACCGGAGCCAACCCACCCCTGAATCACATCATCTTTACGTTTCTGCCCGGAATCGTGCTAAGTCTGTTCTTCGCTCAGCTAAAAATAATTTCATCCATACTAAATGCTCTCAACTCTCCAACTCGAATTCTTCCCGCTCCTTCTGCCACCTTGCCAAAAATCTTTCTAACAACTTTACCTCATCATCCTTCCCTCCTCTTTTCTACTCTGATGGTTCTGTAGCTATTTCTTCTATTGATAAACCAGATCTCTTCGCACAGACTTTCTCCTCCAATTCCACCTCAGACGATTCCGGTGCTGTTCCTCCATCACTTCCCCCCTCTGACTTCCTCATGGCTGATATTAAAATTTCTTCAGTTGATGTATTTTCTGCCATCACTGGCCTCACTACTAACAAGGCATATGGGCCTGATGGGGTCCCTCCTGTTGTTCTCAAGAACTGTGATTCTGTGCTTACACCCTGCCTAGGCAAACTCTTTCGCCTTTGTCTGTCAACTTGTACCTTTCCTTCTTGCTGGAAGTTTGCTCTCATTCAGTCAGTCCCAAAGAAGGGTGACCACTCCCAACCCTCCAACTATCGTCCAATTGCTTTAACGTCCTGTATTTCAAAAGTTTTCGAGTCAATTCTCAATAGAAAAATTTTAAGGCATCTTTCCTATCACAACCTTCTTTCCGATCGTCAGTACGGGTTCCGTCAGGGACGCTCCACTGGCGATCTTCTCACCTACCTTTCAGACTCCTGCTCATCCTCCTTTCGGGACTTTGGCGAAAGCTTTGCCATTGCACTTGACATCTCAAAGGCTTTCAATCGAGTCTGGCATAAATCTTTAATTTCCAAACTGCCTTCCTACGGTTTCTATCCTTCTATCTGTGCCTTCATCGCTAGCTTCCTTTCTGGTCGTTCTATAGCCGCTGTTGTAGACGGCCATCGTTTTTCCCCTAGATCCATCAACAGTGGTGTTCCTCAGGGCTCTATCCTATCACCAACTCTTCCTTTTATTCATCAATGATCTTCTAAGCTGTACATCTAACCCTATCCACTCATACGCTGATGACTCCACCCTTCACCTTTCCATTCGGTTCCCGCAACACTCATCTCAACAGTTACTTCAACAAACAAGGGATGAGGCTATGGCACACCTAATGTCTGACTTGGCTTGTATCTCTGACTGGGGTAATAATAATATGGTTGTCTTTAATGCATCTAAGACTCAGTTCTTACACCTATCAACCCGACAAAATCTTCCACAGGTATACCCACTAATGTTTAATAATATTCAGCTTAATCCTGCATCATCCTTGAACATGCTTGGGGTTTCATTTACTCGGGACTTACCTTGGAAAGTTCATATTACAACTCTTGTAAAATCTGCTTCCAAGAGATTGGGTGTGTTAAGCCGACACCGCTCTTTCTTTACCCCTGCACAATTATTGACTCTATACAGGGGTTTTATCTGCCCCTGTGTGGAGTACAACTCTCATGTGTGGGGAGGTTCCCCACATACAGCTCTTCTCAATAGGGTGGAGTCAAAGGCTTTTCGTCTCATTAACTCTCCTCCTCTTACTGACTCCCTTCAACCTCTGTCTCTTCGTCGCACTGTTGCATCTTTATCTCTTTTCTATCGCTACTTTAATGGTCACTGCTCCTCTGAACTGTCTGTTTGCATTCCTCCACCTCTACGACGGGCGCGTAGCACCCGTCTGGCAGCAAACTCTCATCCCTTTTCTGTCCAACTCTCTAATGCAAGAGTTAACCGTTACTCCCAGTCTTTCATTTATGCAACAGGTCAGCTCTGCAACTGTCTACCTCTGTCTGTATTTCCTGCTGCAAATGATCTCCAGTGTTTCAAACGCAGTGTGTCCAGGCATCTCAAAATGATCGGATCTTGAATTTGGCTCTCTATTGTATTTTGTTTTTCTCTTGGAGGGAACTGTTACTGCGGGCTCATGGCCTTTGGTTCCTTCTTCCTCGCATTAAAAAAAAAAAAAAGAATTTTCCATTTTTCTGAGGTTTAACTAATAATGACGGACACGCCTACCACGGGTATATATATATATATATATATATATATATATATATATATATATATATATATATATATATATATTGTTACATAGCCTATGATTTCATCATCCTTTGTGTAATTTTAATGCACAGTTGCTGCATGTTTGATCACGAGCGTGTTCTGCCTCAGTCCCCCCCTTCTACCGTTATAGTAGAGTAAGTCGTTCTCTCTGTTATACTTTGCGGGATTTTCATCTCTTTGTCCCCGTGGCTTCATTTGCGCGTCCTTCTTACAAGTTGTATCAGGCTCTGCCGGCCCCTATATAATGAGCTCAATCTCTGCATCATTGCCACTTAGATCTGCTCCTCATTTTGTTCACATCTCTGTCCTCCCCTGTACAGATATTATTATTGTGAGTGCTCAAGAAATCTCCAAACATCTAGCAGCTGTGTGTAATTTGAGTATAACTGTTGTATTTTTTCTTGTACTGTGTAGCATAAGGTTGATTCTTGGGCCTAGTGAGGTTTTGTGATTGGTGTTGGGTTTTATGTCAGTCATTTTTGATAATAGTTTGTATCTGTAATAATTTATCTGGCATTCACTGAGTATTATCTGGTATCTCATTTTATCAGGGCTGACTTAGATAAATTTGATCTTGCTAATTTCGTGTTAGTGGAGGCTATTGCAGTTAACCATATATTTAACCTGTTTTTGCCATTACATTATCCTTATGAGTCCTGAATGTTTTGTTGTTAGTTTGTGCATTAAACTTTAACTTGTAATTTTACCTAACTCTTTTGTTTTGAACCTGGAACTTTACGGGACAGTAGTGACTCTTAGTATTCTCACTTAGAGTGTACGTTATCTTTCTCTGTTCCGTAACATAAATTTGGCGACCTCATATCACGATATTCAGGATATTATCATAAGGATATTGCTTGATATTTTGTGACTGTTTCTTATTAATTATGTCTACTATTACTACACTTGATGAAGCCAAGGACTTTTTGTCAAATGTGCAAACAGTGTGTGATATAGAAAACAGAACAAAGAATGAACTTAAGCTTGTTGCTCAACAATTGGGAATTGTTGTTCGCTCTCATCATTCTAAAGATCAGATTGTTGACATGATTAATGAAAGCTTGTTTAATGTAACTCCTCCAAATGAGCAAACGCAGATTGAATTAGCTAAGTTACAGCTAGCCCTGCAGGAGGCTCGTGTTAATGAGGCAAATGCTCGTATTCAAGAGCCAGAGGTACAGGCTCAGGCACAAATTGAACTTGCCAGGATTCAGGCAGACCATGAGTATCGCATGAAACAAGGTGGAACTGGATCATCTAGCTCTGATGATTTTGATGTGGCTAAAAATGTTAAACTTGTCCCTCCTTTTAATGAATCTGATTTAACAAAGTATTTTCAGTTGTTTGAGAGGGTAGCTACAGGTTTTAATTGGCCTAAGGAGTATTGGCCAGTACTCCTTCAAACTGTTCTCACCGGTAAAGCTCAAGTAACTTATGCATCTTTGCCTCAGAATCAGTCTGATAATTATGATGTAGTTAAGAGCTTGATTCTTAAGGCCTATGAGCTTGTTCCTGAAGCTTATAGAGTAAAATTTAGGACAACTTACAAGCAAGATAAGCAATCCCATGTTGAGTATGCAAAAATCAAAGAAGATCTGTTAGAGCAGTGGTTAAATTCTAAGAATGTGGATTCTGATTTTGGTAAATTTAAGCAGATGATTTTGCTGGAGGACTTCAAAAGGTGTATTTATAAAGATGTAAGCCTATATCTTGATGAGAAAAGAATAGATAATTTGTCTGATGCTGCAGTTTTAGCTGATGAATATGTTCTCACTCACAAGAGATATTCTAAAGAAAAAGGGAAAGCTGAGAGTAAGTACGTTGCCTCTACTCAGAGTACAGGTAACAGGAAAGAGAATAATGATGATGTTTCTCAGGAAGTAAATACCAGCTTCACCTCTAGATTTCAGAAAAGTAAATGTACTTATTGTAGTAAGCTTGGTCATACTACGGAGAGATGTTTCAGGAGACAGCGTGACGTGAACAAAAAGGAGTCTTTAAATATTCAGTCAATTGGTCTAGTGTCCACTCTTGAGAGTTCCCAGAATTCTTTAACTGAGTTAACTGAACCTGCTTTGAGGGGTAACTTAAATTCTCATGATGGAGCTCCTCTTTTGAGCAGTAACGTGGGTGACACTCTCAAGAGTTCATGTGCTAATTTCCTGTCTGATGGTTTTGTCAGTCCTCTGGACAGTAATGACAGGAAATCAGTTCAAATATATCGTGATACAGGTGCTTGCCAATCCCTTATGCTGACCAGTGTTCTAGGCTCTAATGTTAATTCCTCTGATGAAACTGTAATCTTACAAGGTGTAGGGAATAATTACTTCTCTGTTCCTCTGTGCAGAGTGAATTTAGAGTCTGGTTTTGTTAATGGTTCTGTTATGGTTGGGTTGGTTGAGACACTCCCAATGTCAGGTGTAACTTTCTTACTTGGAAATGATATTGGTGGAAGTCAAGTGTGTCCAGCTCCTCAGTTGTCTAGTGAGCCAGTGGCTGCGTCCCAGGATTGTGATGTCCCTGATGTGTTCCCTGCATGTGCTGTCACTAGGGCTAAGTCTAAAGTTACTGGTGATTTAGAGGATAATGATGATGATGATGTTATCCTAGCTGACACTTTTCTTGCTAATTTGGACCACTCACCAGATGAGGCAGTACCCCGTAGTGTTGATAATTTGTCTCGTCAAGAGTTGGTTGAGTTGCAGGTTGCTGACCCTGAGTTGAAAGGTCTAGCTAACTCTGCTTACAGTGAAGAAGAGTCAGCCGGTGCTTCTACTTGTTATTATGTAAAGTCAGGAGTACTTATGAGGAAGTGGAGACCCCCAACAGCATCAGCCGACTGTGAATGGGAGGTTGTACATCAAGTTGTCATCCCTCGTGTTTGTAGGCAGGATATCATTAGAGTGGCTCATGATTCCAGTTTGGCAGGACACCTTGGAGTGAGGAAGACTGTGGCACGCATTTTGAAACACTTCTACTGGCCAGGTATCTTCAGGGATGTTTCCTGGTATTGTAAGTCTTGTTACACCTGTCAAGTTGTGGGAAAGTGTAATCAGACCGAAAAGGTTGCACCTCTAGTTCCCATTCCCCCTTTTGAGGCGCCTTTCACCCGTGTGTTGGTGGATATTGTGGGCCCTCTTCCTAAGACTTCTTCAGGATTTTCTTATGTGTTGACCATGATTGATATGGCTACTCGTTATCCTGAAGCCATTCCACTTAGAAACATCTCAGCAAAGAACGTGGTTAAGGAAATGCTAGGGTTCTTCACAAAGTTTGGTCTGCCCAAGGAGGTACAGTCAGACCGAGGAAGTAATTTCATGTCAAATGTTTTCAAGCAGTCTCTGAAAGAGTTGGGCATCACCCAGATCACGTCTTCAGCTTACCATCCCCAGACCCAAGGAGCGTTGGAGAGATATCATCAAACACTCAAATCGATGCTCAAGAAATACTGTTTGGAACATCAGAAAGACTGGGATAAAGGTCTTCCATTCGTTGTGTTTGCTGCAAGAGAATCTCCAAATGAATCACTGGGCTTCTCACCTTTTGAACTACTGTTTGGCCATGAAGTAAGAGGACCCCTTAAGTTACTCAAGGAATGCTGGCTGTCGGAGGAAGATGACGTCAACCTGCTGGAGTATGTGATGAAGTTCAAAGAACGGCTGTCCACTGCTTTACAGCTGGCGAGAGAGAATTTAGGAGCTGTTCAGGAGAAGATGAAGACTTGGTATGATAAGAAGTCCAGGTTACGCCACTTTCAGCCAGGAGATCAGGTTTTGATTCTGCTACCAGTTCATGGGCAAACTCTTCAAGCCAAGTTTAGTGGCCCTTATTTCGTGGAGAAGAAACTCAGTGATGTCAACTATGTCATC
>NC_137023.1:15201141-15216141 GCF_032717465.1 Coenobita brevimanus | reverse complement strand
AAGGAAGAGAGGTTATGAAATCGCCAGTGCGAAATAGAATACAACCCCCAGCCTCATGATGATTTTTCCGGTCTCATCAGAATTTTCCCGCCAGGGTTTGGCTCCCCAGTGAAAAAAAATATATATATATTGGCCTCCCCTATCCGTCCTCATTTATAATACCTTAACTTGACCTTTCCTTTCGTATCCTGTTTTCTGTTTCTCTTAACATTCTCTGCCTCACTGTCCTCTGCAGATACACTACCTCACACTCTTTCCACCTGTACAGTTTCTTAGCCTCATTATAGCCACACCTGTATTGGTTAAAGTGATCACTAGGGGTACTGGAACTCATTCTGACCATTGACACTGAGCACAGACGCACAGATTTAATAGAAGGCACAGTTTAGTCAAGTCTTTAGTCATGATATTGATTATTTTTACGGGATGTTCTTCAGATACCCTTGTTAAAATACCCCCTTTAACCTCACAAGATGTAACTGTCCTGAATTATCTTAGTAGAGACAATAAACATTACAAAACATAGGTCCCTTTGTCCTCAGTTGTGCCCGTGGCGAGCCTCAGCGTGGCAGGGGAGGATGGTCCGGCACAGGTCCTTGAGGACGGCTCCACCACCTTCACCTGCCGTGTGAAGGCCAACCCCGCTGCATACAATGTCACCTGGTTCCACAACATGAGTCACAACCCCACCCCACTCACCCACACACATGTGAGCTCACATCAAACTCATGTCCCCCCCCCCTTCCAAAACAAAAGGAAAAAAAACAATGTTGAGTACCACCAAACGATTTTACTCCACTGTAAGAAAACACTCAAATCTCAGGGGATAATAGTCTATGTCATTTCATTGTATGTATTCCAGTAAGTTTAATCAATGTTACTCTTATTATCCATGATAATTGTATTCATCTGTAGGAAAGTCCTAAGCTTGTCGACTGTATGACATTGGTTATTGTTTAATACTACCAGGTGATACAGAACAAAGCCCTGGAAAAAGAGCAGCATGGAGAAAAAAAACATACGTAGAGACTGGGGCAAACAGTATAATTTTCTTTCACGAGCCTCCATGTTGAAACTTGTTAAGGTGAAATGTTGAGTACATCAGTCTCTTTTCGATGCCTGGGTTTCTTTTCCATTCAAATACTCTCCTTCCCCATGCACAGACTAAAAGTACAAAAATTATAAGTCCGTAAAATGGAAAGCAGGCATATCTTTACCTGCGGCAAAGCCGATTGGTCTATAAGTGGTATACCTGGGAGATTTTATTACTCATTCAAGGAAAGTTCAAATATCTTCACTTGGAGGGCTTTGAGTGATGTTTTCATGAAATCCAAAGTTGCTCAGCCTGTAATCTGGGGTTGATTTAACATGTCATTTCCTGCGTCAGCTGACTATAAGGCGATTTTCAATTTTGACCATAAGGAAGCGTTTTAGAAGCTTTCTTATAAAATACAAAGTTGATCAACTTGAAATTTTGAGTTGATTTGGCATGTCAGCTGTTGCTTCGATTAATGCCTCAGTTGATGGACTCTTAAAAATTGGCTGCAATACTTTTGCTACAGGTCTGTGAAGATAGTTTCTTCTTGTTCCTTGTCCAGTGATGCAACACAGCTGTTATCATCAAGGTAAGCACGCCAGTTATACGTATAGATGAAGATGCGGCAAGAAGACATCCCTCCTGGCCTCCAAGTGATCCCAGGGGCGACCAAAGATTTAGGAGATCATCTCTAGGCTCCTAGAACATTATTTTATTGAAGAATATTGGAGACGAAGTGTAATGTTCAGAATTTGCCACTCCATTGTAATGATGTGAAATATGGTGACCGCTGCCACCGGTGTAATGCTGGAATTTATAGCCACGGCTACGCCCCCAGTGTAATGATGAGATTATCTAGTCACCAGTGTAATGATCAGAATTTTAGGGGATTATGGGAAATGGGGTGGCATGATCTTATATGAGGGTGCGTGAGTCGATAGATATTAGTACCCTTTGCGGGTCACTCAAGCTCGTTTGTACCCCTCCTTAGAGGATAGCAAAATTTAAACTCGAAATGATTTAACCTAAGATTTACTAAGCATTAAGAACTGAAAGACAGGTAACTCTTCGAACTATAAATGAGACAGATGTTTGTAACCATTTGTAAAAATATGTAGTGTGTAAATATAGTATGTAAGTAGTTGTAAGTATAGTTGTAAGTAGGATCCAAGTAGGGCACCACAGCCCTATGTTATGTCTGTGAGCGCTTATTATGCCTAGCTTTAATGAATCATGACTTCTGTGGTCGCACCACTGCTCTAGCTGGGGAGAGCTGGCAGAAACAGTTAGCGACAGGCATAGTTGGACACGGGTGGTGTCAAGTGCTGCTGTATAAAGATATAAGGCAGTGTTTAATATATAATCAGAAAACTCGCCGAGACTTTGACTTCACCTAAGACTGGCGTCAAGGGGCATTAACAAGCATTAACAAGCATTAACATTTGGTGGAAAGCGAGTGGGAAAATAGTGATTTCATGTCTTCTGTGGGCAATCTTGGCTGTGTCTGTTTTCCCACGCTGCTGTTCTTCCAACGACGACACACAGTCTATCTCCACCCCAGCCTCCAGCCCTTTTGGCAGTCTTGATGTGAAATCGTCCTAGCAGCTTTGATGTGATTTTGGGATTTTCTTCCACATCAACACCCCACTTACCACCACGTCACTACAGCCACGTAAGCCTCTTGCTCCTATCAACCTACAACCTGCCTTTGCCTACCAGTCTTGTGTGGCCTGTTGTACGGGTTAGTTGCAGCCCTCACAAACTCCAACACAGACCCCACTCCAGGAAGTAGCCCCCAACCACCGCCCGACGCCGTTACATCATCGTTTTCCCCACCGACCACGCAGACTGATGTCACCCAGGGAGCGTGGCCACTCACACCGAGCTATGTCACAGTCTCCTGCTCCTTTCAGCTTCTCGTTCCACTCAGTGCTTAGCCACCGCCCAGTGACATCACGGACACTTCCACCCAATCATCGCTGGCGGGGGAAGGAGACACTACGTCACGAGAGTTTCACTTTACATCAACCTTTTGCACGGAACGCATCTCACTACAAGTATTTTCTATCTTCATTTTCATGCAATTCCTCATTCCATCACATAAATCAATTCCCTTCTACAGAGAAGCCAAGCTGTCTCTATAGATTGTGATATTTTCATCATTTACTCTTATCCATTCATTGCATTCTGGTCCCTCATTTTTCATTCAGTCAGAATTTTTCGTTCACTCACTCCTGCTTAATCCCATTGTCTCCCAATTATACTCATGCTCAGCTGTAAATAACGAATTCATTATCACTCATATTCATTGTATATAAATCATTTCTTCACATATTATATATATATATATATTTATTTATTTATTCTTTCATTTATTCATCCATTTGTTCATTTATTTTCATTACTTCCTATTATGTTAATGCCCCTTTTTAAAAAGGTAGATCTCTCCCCTGTTGAATCTGATGGTGACACAGATAACCCTGCATGTGGTGATAATGTAAATCTTCGTAATGGGAGATCTTATAGTAAACTAACCATAAGCTCCCTACCTGTTTCTACTACGACTACTCCTGTTACTCCTACCCTAAATCCAGATATACTAACTCCAGATACTCGATCATCTTCTCCAACTGATTCTCTTGAAGCCACTCAGCCTTCTCCACAGCCTTCATCCTTCCCTTCTACTGCACATACACCACCACAAACCACGACACACACCACTACCGCCACGACACTTCCTTCCCACACACCGTCTCAGTTCATTACTGTGCCTACTTCCTCACCTTCACGGTCTCACCCTCTTCCTACAATGGCGAATTAGAACCCACCACCTCCCCAGTCCATATATTTGGATGATGTTACCAGACCCAAATTTACAGGAGAGGATAGTACAGTTCCATTTACGACTTCCTCAGAGAGGTAGAAAATGACATTCGTAATCGGCAAATCACAACTGAACCCTTGAAAGTTTCTTATCTGCTGAGTAGACTGCATCAGGGCAGGTCACTAATAGGAGCCGCTATTCATGCAGGGCACTTCGAAGATTGCCAAACGTTTGACGCATGTCGCCAACAGTTAATTCAACTTTGTTGCCAAGATTCCAATGCTGCATCTCTTACAGGGTTGACCAACCTTCTCAAGCAAATGAAGGAGGACATGAAGGTACCTCACCAGCATGCAAAGGTAACTGAAGCAGCCGCTACTATGAGGGCGACGAGTTCAGAGTTGCGCCAATTGTTCCGTGGTACTCAATGGGTAGCCAAAATTAATGGAGAGCTGATGATTTCACTAAATAATTTTGCAGATTTGTTCGGTTACTTTAGATTTCTTAACTGGCTTTCTGACACTCAAAAACAGATGGCAGTACAACTTGGCTTTAACCCTGGAGACAAAATAGTTAACATTAGCAAAGCCATAATAGAAAGGTCAGGATCAGACATCACTCGCCAGGTCGGTTACACCTCAGCCTCTCACTCTGCAGGTGGTACTGCGAAAGTACTACACACCAGCATTACTTCATCTGATTCCTCTCGTTCACGGCCAACTACAAAAACCAAACCTAGTAATCGGTCTCACTCACACTATTGCTCACCTTCTAGCCGTCATGACAAATCAACTGTGTGACGAAGCAAACAATCCTCAATTGTATGCCGGCACTGCGGTAATGTAGGTCATCAAGAGTCTAGCTGTGCATGTAAAGAAAGACGTTTCCGCTCACGAGAACGACAGTGCACACCCTCGCGGTCCCGACGTCTAACATGCAAATATCACAAGAATAGCACAACTCACTCCACGGACAAGTGTCGTTACCTTATGAGCCGTCAGTCGGGGGAAGAGGAGCGCTTGGTTTGGAGAAATGTAACCTAACAGCAGAAGATTCGCCAGTGTCTGAAACTAAGGTAACAGAAAATCAACTCCCCATTCGTCAGGTAGGACCTATAACATCTTTAGCCTAGTCGTTCTAGGATGGAGTGAAAAGGTACAAAGGTCTTTCTTTATGGACACCAAATCTATGGTAAACCTGATCTCAGATACCTTTTTAAACAACATTAGGAAAATAACTAAAAGAGTTGGGCTCCTCAAACCACCTGACATTCGCCTATGCAGTGTGGATGGCTGAGAATTTCAGGTCAAAGGAAAGATCACACTAGAAGTACAACTTGATAAAGCCTTAAGACCTTTTGACGTGGAGTTTCATGTCACTAATGATCTTAAATATCCAGTGGACACTCTCATTGGCTTTTCGACAATGGCCCAAGAAGCTATTGCTCTCCTCCCTGCTTCTTGTACCATAGATATCAATGGTTTTCCAATATCTAGTATGGAATATCCACATCCGGTACTTTCCCAAACAAACTCAGTTATTAAATCTCACATGTTTCCCACATTACTCGAGAGTAAACAGGTACACACACCGTTACCTGAACATCCAAGTACACTACCATCTAGTACTACATCCTCTGAGCATTCAACTGTGGATCGTATCAACCCCTCTAACAGTGGCACACTTGCCGACTCAGACACGTCTCATTTAATTACCTCACATAGTGTGAATGATGTTTTACAAAACGCAGAGACAAGGCTTGCAGTAACAAATCACTGCACAATTTTGTTGCCGCACAAATTTACCAAGGTCTCTGTTCGTGTTGTGGGTGCGAAAGCAGGAGTGGATGTACTAACCTTACCTGAGACATGTTGTATGAATGGCTTAGCTTATGAGTCGGCGTTGTGTACGGTGCTAGAGGATGGTTTATGCTACTTGTACTTAGCCAACACGACTAAAGCTCCACTACAATTACGAACGGGAACACAGATTGGTGACTTCTTGGTGTACCCAGCAGCCGTATGTGTATGCCAAGGTTCCCACACTCTGTTGCTGATGTGTGCTCAGTTGCTCAGTCCACCAACATCCCATCTAATCTTCAATCTCATGTGAAACAGAGTGATTATCCAGAACACAGAAGTCAATTAATTAATCTCTTGCGAGACTATCGCGAAGTCGTAGCCCTACCCGGTGAGAATATGGGCAAGACAGATTTAATAAAGTGTCACATTACATTACAGCCCAGAGCTCAGCCAGAATATATATCTGCCTACTGTTTACCACATAGCCAACGTCAACGAGCTGATCGTCTTATTCAGGACATGTTGGATAATGAGATCATTGAACACTCTGATAGTCCGTGGAACAGGCCACTATTTCTGGTTCCAAAGAAAGGTGGTGAGTTACGACCAGTGATAGATTACAGACGCGTGAATGCATTGACTGTCCCGGACAGATTTCCAATTCCTGTACTCACTAATCTGCTTGAATCCTTAGACGAAAACAATTGTGTTTTTTCCTCCCTAGATCTTTTACGTAGTTACTGGCAAGTAGATATGGAGGAATCATCTCGTCCTATCACTGCCTTCAGTACGGTACTCCATCTGGGCATTACCAATTCCGTAGATTTCCATTCGGTTTGAGAAATGCACCATCAGCTTTCATGCAGCTAATTCATAGTTTTTGCCGGCATGATAGGTCACTCAGTTTTTGCTTATCTAGATGATGTCATAATCGCTAGTCACTCGGCGGAGGAACACTTAGAAAAATTGGCCGAAGTGTTCACTAGACTCAAACAAGCTGGACTTAAGATCAAACTATCAAAGTGTGATTATTTACGTAGGAAACTCCAATTCCTAGGACATGTTGTTGACGCTCATGGAATTCATACATCAGATGACAAGGTTAGAGCCCTGACAAATTTCCCAACCCCAACCAGCACCGACACTGTACGCAGTTTCTTCAGTCTCTGTGGGTATTTCATAAGATTTATTAAAGGGTAACCCAGATAGCTGTGCCGTTAACAAAATTACTAAAGAAGAATGCGTCTTTTGTGTTGGCTGATGAACAGGCAACCGCATTTACAACACTGAAAATTGTCCTAACAAAATCCCCAGTTTTGGCATTCCCTGATTATGCAAAACCATTTCTTCTCTGTACTGATGCTTCCAGAGTAGGCCTAGATGCCGTTCTCATGCAAAATGACTCCGAAGGGAAGAAACATGTCATTGCCTATGCCAGCCGTGTCCTAAACTCCGCGGAAAAGAATTAGAGTGTAACTCACTGGGAAGCCCTTGCCATGGTCTCTAAAACATTTCCGCGACATCATCTACGGATATCCTGTTCATATCCAAACAGACCATCTTCCTTAACGTGACCTGTTTCGGGGACGTAACCTTACCGGTCGACTTGCACTTTGGGCAGTCACTGTGAACGACTATAATCCGACATTTGAATACGTTGCTGGGAAATCCAATGTCGTAGCCGATGGCCTCTCGCGGCATTTAGCCACAGTCTCAACCATTTGCGATGTAAACTTGGCGTTCATTTATGACACACTACATAGGTTCCAGCGATGATTCTTTAGGCGATAATTCTTCTCTGCTGAAGTTACCAGTCCCTGTATCTGATTTCTTCCTCAACAATGAATTGCTTTATAAACACTCAGTACTGAAAGGTAACAACATACCTCATCGCAAAGTTAAGCAACTAGTCATTCCAACAGACTTAATTCCTGCTGCTCTTCATTTAATCCACGACACCCCTCATGCATCACACCCTGGCAAAGACAGAAGCTTACAGCAAACATATCTGTCATATTATTGGCCCACTATGCGAAAGGATATAGAAGCGCACTGCGATGCATGTTTATCATGTGCCTGTCATGAGGGGACAACCTGTCAACCTGCTCCTATATTGCAGTACCCAGTACCATTAAAACCTTGGCAAACTGTCTCTCTTGATCTTCTGAAGCTGCCTTGTACAGAATCTGGCTTCGTTTGTCTATTAGTGGTAGTTGATCATTTCTCTAGATTTGTTATCTTAGTTCCATTGCATGAAAAATCTGCTAACGCAGTGGCACATGCCTTTATTAATTCAGTAATTTGCCCTTTCACAACACCAGAAGTAATTTTAACTGATAACGGGTCAGAGTTCAATAATTCTGTACTGGAAGAAATTTGTCTTCGATACGGAATTAAGAAATGCAATATAGTGGCCCATCATCCAGCCTCGAATGGCCTAGTAGAGCACCAGAATAGAAAGATATTGGAGAGTCTGTGCCACATAGTGGGAGATCAGACTTCCACCTGGGACGAGTGGATTCCGCAAGTAGCTGCTTCAATTAATTCATCCATCAATAAGTAAATTGGTGAAACACCATTCTTTGTCATATATGGCTTTGACAAAAGACTACCTCATTCACTGTCGCAATCCAAACCTGATCCGATCTACGGCTACGATAACTACGTGCGAGTCAACTTATCCAACTTCCAGAAAGTTCATAAATACGTTCAGGATAATCTAGCCATTACAAATGAGGAGATGGTACGTAACCAACATGCCGCTGCCAAAGATGTTACCATCCAAGTAGGTGACTTAGTTTTTGTCCTAGATCATGACAGAGATTCAAAACTAAACAGTAAATTCTTGGATCCCTTCAGTGTCATATCTCTTAAAGATAATAAATTCAAATTAAGAGATCCGAACAAGGCAGAGACGACATGGGTGCATGCAGATGATCTCAAACGTGCATCAACATGCATAGTCTTGGAGGAGCCACTAACAGAGATCACATCTCCACAACAACCTCCTACTCAACCTTTTTCCTCTTCTCTAAGTCCTCCTTCTGACACTACTATTCAACCTTCCCCTACTGTTAATAACTATCGTGCAAAATTGCATTCTGCCACTAAGTATCTTGCATAACGTTATCATCTCACACTGTCGTCACCATCTGCATTAACATCACCTCTGACATCAACTCATTTTATAGGAAAGATGCTATGGGCCTACGTGCTGGCAGTGCTGACTCTGGTCGGGTCTGGATCGGGTGAGGACGATGGTGCCGTACGGCCCGGGGCCTTGGTTGGCGCAGGAGGCGAGGTAATGGTGGTGAAAGATGTAGTCTCCTTGCGCTATGACCTAAAGCCGCTGGCCGCCATGGCCATCGCCCTGCCTGATTTTGCACTTCAGCTAGAGGACCTGGAGGGACTCCTGTCAGAAATTAAAAATCGACACCCCACAGACACATTTTTGTATCCACTCTACCAACCCATCTGCTGGAAGTTAGATTATATTCATTATCAGTCCAACCATCTCCAAGATCCCTTCCCTCACCAAATGCCTGTGGGTCGCTCACGAGTGAAACGTGGACTTATTGACCTTGAAGGAGAAATTCTGAGCGGATTATTTAGTGTAACGACTACCCGTGACCTTTCTGGATTTAAAGAAGACTTATTTCAATTAGCAAATGCTCTACATTCCCAGGAAAAGGTGTTAAGTGTTCAACATTCTATGCTACAAGAGATGACACACCATTTAAATGATGTTACAAATAACTTAAATAATTTTAAATTTATTCTTAAGTGTGAAGTATCAAAGATAAATATTATTTCGGAGTTGGTGTATGTAAAATTACATGTAGATAATTTGCAGGTTTCTCTGGATTCTCTTGTCTCCCAATTCTCTAGCCCAATTCGTATTTTAGTCAGTGCTGTTGATGGTCGTGTCATCCTAGATTTAGTACCTCTCTCTGACCTTCGTTCTACCTTGGAATGGGCTCAATCAACCTTCGGCTTGTCTCCTGTGATTCCATTTTCCTCTTTAGAACACTACTACCCAATACTAGAGGCCACATTCCTTACTAAATATATAATTGTTCATATTCCTCTTCGTTCTTCCATCATACTCGATCTCTTTCACATCATTCCTTTTCCCTTCTGGTACAATAACTCTCTGGTACAAGTCTCTGTCTCTTCAGAGTACCTTCTTCTCTCCCATGATCATCTCTATATTGCCTTCATCTCCTCAAGTGACCTCGGCAGATGTGCCTTTCTCACACCCAACTCTCGAGTTTGTGCTGCGTACCTCCTACTCCTAACAATTTTTCCTGACAGTGTTGCTCCTTGCGAATCTGCCTTAGTCCGTAACTTCTCAGTACAACCTGTCTGTACCTTTGTTCCGGCCCCCAAAAGCCAGGTACACCATGCTCGTCTAAATCACATCCGCTATTTCTTCTTTAGTGTCTCAACTCCTCTCAGTCTTATTTGTCCAGGAACCCCTGTCCGTTCACTATCCGCAATTGGTTTATATAAGGCCCCTGATTACTGTACCGTAAAGTCTGAGTCTGTAATAGCCCATGCTACACATTATCACTTCGCACTTCGCTCCCAGAAATATGACCTTTTCAAACCTATTAATATTACCTTTCATCCACCAACAGACAATCTTTCCATCACATCAGAGAACCTACGTATGTTGAATTTTCTAAATCAGTCTGATTTCATTATGAACCAGTTCTCTTCAGCTTTTAACCGCTCCTGGTCACATCCAGTCTTTGTATTTCCTCCGGTGGTCTTATCTTTTCTAGGTTTTATTGCAATTGTTTGTGTCCTGTACTGTTGTCTTAAGCGAATGGACGAAAGGTTGCATGAGATCTGTGTAGCAACAACGTTAGTGCGACAACCAAAAGACCTGGAAACTGGTAGTTCTAAGAAACACTCATTATGATTGGTGAAGATGTGAAGATCATATTACAGAAAATCCCTGTGCATATTTGAAAATTGAGCTTCTTGAAACCAAATGTAATAATATTCCTATTGTTACTACACAGTGACTGAAGGGTATGAAAACTAGTGAAATAAAAATGAGATAAAGGAAGTGAATATCTGACAGTGCATTCTATGTAAGATAAACTGGAGTGTATAAAGTGGTGCATTCTGTTACTATATTTCTCATAAAGGTATCATTGTGATTATTAGTACTTGCTATCTATCTATCTATCTATCTATATCTATCTATCTATATCTATCTATCTATCTATCTATCTATCTATCTATCTATCTATATATATATATATATATATATATATATATATATATATCTATATATATATATCTATATAAAGACATCCATTTGTAAGTTGACCAAACCTATATGTATGCTATCTTTCCAACATGGCCATGTACTGTAAATATATTAATCCCTTCTTACATCCAGCTTCTTGAATTATGTAGTAATACCTCATTTATTGTTATACTCCAATGTAGTCCCAGTTGACAGTATACTCTGTCCACTTGCATTCTTGCCACATTATGACTTAATGCCTCCACCACTGTGTCAGGAGACACACTTTTTGATGAGGGGAAAAATTTTTTGTAACCATTTGTAAAAATATGTAGTGTGTAAATATAGTATGTAAGTAGTTGTAAGTATAGTTGTAAGTAGGATCCAAGCAGAGCGCCACCGCCCTATGTTATGTCTGTAAGCGCTTATTATGTCTAGCTTGAATGAATCATAACTTCCGTGGTCGCACCACCGCTCTAGCGGGGAGAGCCGGCAGAAACATTTAGCGACGGGCTGGGTTGGCCACGGGTGGTGTCAAGTGCTGCTGTAGAAAGATATAAGACGGTGTTTAATATATTATCAGAAAAGTCGCCGAGACTTTGACTTCACCTACGACTGGCGTCAAGGGGCATTAACAAGCATTAACACAGAACAAACAAAATATAATCACTCAGGATGTATAACTCTAGAAATATGAATCTTTACAAGCTAAATTAATATTGAAAGAATACAGATAAACATGGATACATTATTCCCGAGGTCTGATGGACTCTTCGAGAAGAAACCTAAAGATTACCACCAAAGACATTCTTTTTGGTCTAACTTGTACAATAACTCAAGAATCATATACAGACTAGATACAGTAATTACATGGACAGTAATCAAATGGACCAGCCGAATATTCACTTTGCATGAACTAAGAAAAAAGGGGGGGGGGGTATTTACTATGAGACAGGTTAGGCCGTAGCTAAAACTTTCGATCTGTGAACGATGGAGCGAGGGGCAGCGATCTCATTATTCAGTACAAGTAGGATCAAAGGAAATATCGCCAATATAACTCACGGACGTATAGGAGGATATCATTACACGAGAGAGGGGGGGGGGAGAGTAAGAGTTTGGGCACTAACCTGTGAATGATGGAGAGAGGAGTAGTGATATCATTGTTTGGCGCAGCTCCCCGCGTTTTATACTAGACGATCACAATATCCGGAATCGGCTGTAACTTTAACTGATTACTTTGTAATATTATTGTTTCTACTAAGCTCTCCTAAGGATACGAAGAATACGTTTGCACTCAACATATGTAGGAAAAATGAGTTACTTGTAACAGGCGTACAGGAACTTTAATCATAACGAAGCCAAATCATTTAGGAATCCGATCAGTTTATTTCCATGCCGGTTTATGTGCCTACATGACTGATGACACGACGCCAATAACATGAAATTCGCGCTTCACTAATGACTATCATCAACAGTCGTATCTCAGATAACCCTCAATCCACCACTGCATAGTTCAAAAGGGGAATACAGTTAACTTCGGCATGTAATTCTCTAGATCCGAATATGAAGGAAGACATTTGAGATTATTAATCTCTACTAAAATTTCCGTGGTTATACGCCCTTTGTTGAAAAACAGCTGGATCATGTGTAATAAAAGTTAATCATATTCACACCAATACTCGACTTAGTACTATCAATAACAGAATCTTGCTCACATTATGAATATCAACTAAGACTAATCTTAAATATAGGACTTAACAGACAGGAACTATACGAACTATATTTATATCAATACCTAAGCTTAAAATTACACGTACAATACTAACTTATACTAACTTATACTATACTTAAAAATTATGGCACTAAAGAAGAAGAAGAAGAAGAGAAGAAAAAGAAGAAAAAGAATAAGAAGAAGGTGCATACATGCAAAAAGTTGCCCTAACCAGAGAAAATTAAAAAGACAGGCACAATCAAGATACTAAACGCATTGTACTTAAAACTATTCGTCATAAACAGAAGGTAAGAGAGTTGCATACATGGAGGATTGAGTGCCAACTAATTCTTGCAAGAGAGAGTTGAAGAGAAATGGGACAAGAGTATTGCACTTCTGCTGTGATGGGGAGGAATGCAAGCAAGTCTTTCAGAAGAGCAGTGATCATTGATGTAACAGCATTAGACGGAAATGTACACAATACTGCAGGAAAGAAAGTTGATGGAAGTGGGAATAAGAGAGTTTTTGAAAGGAAAAGCCTTTGACTCCATTCTGTCTAGATAAGCTGCATGTGGTGAGACTCACAGACGAGAGGGTTACTGCATACAGGATCGAATTAAATAGCAGTAAAAAGCTAGCAACTGACTGGGGATTATGGACAATGTCCTTGATTATTCTTATAAATTATTTTAAAGCCAAATCCTTCACCTTTGTACCCACTATTGATGACGCCCAACATAGCAGTCCTACAACGTATCCAACTATTATAAGACTAAATATCACAATATCTATATATCTATCTATCTATCTATCTATATATATATATATATCTATATCTATCTATCTATCTATCTATATCTATCTATCTATCTATCTATATCTATCTATCTATCTATCTATCTATATCTATCTATCTATCTATCTATCTATCTATCTATATATATATATATATATATATATATATATATATATATATATATATAATATGTGTATATTTCTGTATTCGAATAATCGAAACACACTGTTTGTGGTAGGTGGTGGCGACCATCATTCACTCACTTGATATAGTGCTGCCTACTCCTTCCTTAGCCTTTATCATTCATTTTCTGTGCCTGCCCTCCTGTCTTCCTATTTCTCCCATCTTTCCTGTCACTTCTTATTGCTTTTCTTTCCTTTACAGGTGGCTTTACATAGACAAGCCAAATGGTTTCCTGTAAGCCAAGAAACCATTTACAACGTTGGGTGGTAACCATATAACCAAACCATACGTGCTCCCTACGTGTCAACAAGTGGGTTGGTGGAGGGTTAGTGCCCCTCCCCGTAAAACAAACAGCTCAAAGTCAAATGGCCACCCCTTACGGGATTATAGCGTCTGGCAATAGATAGATATATAGAAACACCTTGTGGCTGTGAGATGTTTGGACTCTCAACGAACCTTGCAAGGTCGGACGAACGAGATGCCTACGAGGTAAGTTCCAACCCATAATCAAAACACTGGGAGGGACGTCGTAGCTACATCAAAACGCAATTTTTTGCATCGTATCTCCTGGGTGGGAAAGCTATATAAAAATGGATAAGCCTCACACATCATCAGCTGGTCATTTGGCTTTATTTAAGCTGCGCTGGGATAGTTGTAGCCAAACGTAATGCTGGCAGGTATCTGCTGCATCATTTTGAAAGCAGCATCTAGTTGCATGTAGACTTAAGATTATTCTCACCTTACAGGCTACATACGCTCTGTATACAAGCTATGCACACTACGTGCTATAAGCACGGACTAGAAATGTTATACAAGCTATGTGCATGACATGTCCACTAAATAAATGTTATATACTCGCCTTATGTGCTACACGCATATACGAGCTATGAATACGTTGTGTTCTATATGCATAAATATTATTAATGCGCTATGCTACCATACCTTACACACCATATGTGCAATACACCATGCACACTCTGCATACAGTACAATATACATCATACATCATGCTCACTTTACACGGTATGTACTGCACATTATGCACCATTCACACGATGCATACTGTACAAACCATATATCAAACAGAGTACACCATCTACGCCATGCTCATCGTGCATTATATGCACCATACACCATACATACCTAACACCATGCATGTACACTATGCACAATATTCGTCATACAGTATACATACCATACATTAAATCCACCATACATATCGCACACCATACACCATATGCATCATATACCATTCACACCAAACACCGTAATATGCATCACTCTACACACCATATGCTCCATACGCCAAACACATTATACACCACACCTTCCATTCAATTTACACACCATAACCTATGCACCACACACCATAGCCCATATACACC
>NC_137023.1:15086141-15196141 GCF_032717465.1 Coenobita brevimanus | reverse complement strand
GGCGTGAGTGGGCCAATAACACTTGGTTCACAGACTACACACACATCCAAAATCACTCCAACCTACAGTTACACTCACAAGCACTTCTAACCCTACATACAATCTCTACCAGACAGCCTAAGCCACTTGGTAGAGATACATCGGCGGTACCGTCCCCACTTTGGTCGGGATAGGCCGGTCCTGAAGAGGACACTCAAACGGCTGATGATAAATATATATATATATATATATATATATATATATATATATATATATATATATATATATATATATATATATATATATATATATATATATATATATATATATATATATATATATAACGTATAGTACTCCATAACACTATATAATACTCTCTCTCTCTACTATATAATGTTCAAAATATATAGACTATGTATATTATATATAATACTATGTAACACTATATAATACTGTATATATACTACGTATATACCATACAAACTATATATATATATATATATACCTAGGCTGCTTCCCCCAAGGAAAGGGAGGTAGCCGAGACAGGACGACTCACTCTCCATTTACTCATCCATTCAAACACATTCATTCGCGTCTTAGCCCCAAAGGGGAGAACGGACAGATCCTCACCGCACCACACCGCACAAGGGTCAACTGGGCAATGCAATCAGTGACATCCGCAGCAGGGCCCGACAGCAGAACTGGTTTACCCCTGCCACATCATAACAGACCCATCCCCTTACCCGCACCTGACCTGACTAGCTGATCAGACCAAATGCGGGAGAATATCCCCTCAGGGCTGCGTCATCACTTATTCATTCACAATTTCTCTCCATTTATTTCTGTCACGCACAGCCACTCTTCCTTGCTCAACAGACATCCCTCTCGCATCCAGCGCTCTCTTCACACTGTCCATCCATCCTATTTGTGGTCTTCCTCTCAGCCTTACACCTCTCACATCAGATCTAGTTATCTTTTTCACCAATCGCTCATTATCATTCTCTCCATATGCCCAAACCATTGCAACACCCTCTGCTCAACTCTGCCAGCCATCTCCCGAACAACTCCAGTTCTCCTTCGTACTTCATCATTTTGCACCCGATCCATACGCGTCACTCCACACATACTCCTCAGACATCTCATCTCCATTACATTCAAACTTTTCCTCTCTGCTACACCCATATTCCATGTTTCAGCCCCATATAATGCAGTCGGTACCACAACACCCTCATACAGCCTTCTCTTTACATCCATTCTAAGCGAACGACATTTAAACACTTTTTTCATTCCTCCCAGCACCTTTCCTACTTCATTTATTCTAAACTTCACTTCTGCATCTATTCTTCCATCCACAGCAACATGTGACCCTAGATATTTAAAACAATCTACCTCCTCAAGCAACTCACCATTCAAAACTATATTCATCCCCCTACCATCTATCAACCTCGTACACTTCATCACTTTACTCTTATTCTCATTTACTTTCAATTTCCTCCTTTCACACACCCTTCCAAACTCCTCTACCAACTGTCTCAATCTCTCCTCTGAATCAGTCACCAGTGCAGTATCATCTGCAAACAGCAGCTGCTTCAGATTCCACTCTCCTCCATCAACATTTACCAGACTCAGACCACCTAAAACTCTTGCATTCACCTCCCTTACAACACCATCCATGTAAATATTAAACAACCAAGGCGACATCACACATCCCTGTCGCAGCCCCACTCTCACAGGAAACCAATCACTCACAGCATTTCCCACTCTTACACACGCTCTACTATTTACATAAAAACTTTTCACCCCTTTTAGTAACCTACCATCAAGTCCATACAATCTTAAAACAGTCCACAAAGCCTCCCTATCAATTCTATCATACGCTTTCTCTAAATCCATAAATGCCCAAAACACATCCTTGCCTTTCGCTAAATACTTTTCACACACTTGTCTCACAGCAAACACCTGATCAACGCATCCCCTCCCTCTCCTAAAGCCACACTGCTCATCACTAATCACTCCCTCTGTACCCTCTCTAACTCTCATAATTAACACTCTACCATACACCTTACCTACAACACTCAACAGACTTATACCCCTAAAGCTAGTACATTCATACTTATCACCCTTGCCTTTATACAACGGGACCACACAAGCACTTGCCCAGTCAATTGGCACCATACCTTTCTCAAAGCACACATTCAACAATCTTACTAACCAGTCAACAATAGTCACTCCACCACCCTTCAGGCATTCCACAGCACACCCATCCATACCTGCAGCTTTCCCTGTTTTCATCTCCTTTACTGCCTTCTCCACTTCCTCCTTCGTGATCAAAGAATCATTCAACTCTCCCAACACATTTATTCCTTGCACCCTTCCATCCGCCACAATCTCAGCCACCCTTTCCCTCCTCTACATTTAACAATCTTTCAAAATACTCTGCCCATCTCTTCCTTACTGCATCCATCTCAATTAACATCCTTCCATCCTCTGATTTTACTCGTTCTTCCTTCCCAGACTCTCCCTTTCGCACCCTTTTCACCTCCTTCCAAAACATTTTCTTATTCTGCTGAAAATTCTCTGTCAGCCGCCTACCCCACCTCTCATCTGCTGCCACTTTAGCATCACGCACAGCCCTTCTCGCTCTATTCCTCTTCTCCTTATACCTTTCATATGACATCTCATCCTTCCTCTGCAGCCACACTTCATATGCACGTCTCTTCTCAGCCACAGCCATACTTACTTCCTCGCACCACCATTCACTTCCTTTTCTTACACCACCACCCACACGTCTCACACCACACACCTCTTCTGCATGCCCCACCACAGCACTCTTAAACAGCTGCCATTCCTCCTCCACGCTGCCATTTTCCCGATCTTTCACTGCGTTCCACTCATCTTTCAATTTCTCCTGATACTCTATCTTTTTCTCTCTTTTATCCAACTCACTCACTTTCAAAACCTCCCTGCCACACCTAACCCTCCTAGCTCTCATCCATCTCTTACCTACTCTTAACTTTCCCTCCACCAGGTAGTGGTCAGACATACCTCCACCCTCCCCTCTCAGAACTCTCACATCCAACAATCTTCCTATTACATTCCTAGACACAACCACATAGTCCATCAAGTCTCTATCAACAACCCTTCCACCCTCCTGTCTCACCCATGTATACTTATAAATATCTTTCTTCTCAAACAGCGTATTCCCAATCACCATCTCTCGCTCAACACACATCGCTATCATTCGTTCCCCATTTTCATTTCTTCCAGGCACACCATGCATACCAACTACACCTTCAACTGCTACATTTCCCACTCTAGCATTCAGATCTCCCATCATTACCACATTCACATTCGCTTCTAATATATATATATATATATATATATATATATATTAGATAATATTATATAATAGTATAAATATAGAATATTTACTATATTTATATATATATATATATATATATATATATATATATATATATATATATATATATATATATATATATATACTATAGATACTATATATATGATTTGTGTGTATAATATATACTATAGCTACTATATATATATATATATATATATATATATATATATATATATATATATATATATATATATATATATATATAATTTTGTCCAGAAATATTTTGTTTTATTTGTCACTGATTAACGCACGGCACATACAGTATTCATCTGATAGGAATTATTTCCGCCTGTGGGCGACACTTGCGACGCTATCGTGACACCTTCATGACGCCATCGTGACTGTGTTGTGCTCAACCTGGCTTTGTCATGACGGGAAAATGACCGTTAAAACTATAAAACCTGCCAATCATGACGTCGTGATTCAATCGTGACGATCTTAAGACCGTCGTGACACATACTTAGCGCCGTCGTATGAGTGTCTTTCACCTATCGTGAGAAGACGAAAATCATGATCAAATATCACGACAGCGCCAAAAATTTAATTAGTAGCGCTATCGTGATGATTATCGTGACTGTGTGGCCGGGGCTTAAGCTATGGCAGCCACATCACGCCACGATGCTTAGTCATTGAAGCTCAAACAATTGAGTAAACTTATTTTTAATACACTTGGCGAATTTTGTTCCATCTTCACTATCGTCTGAAATCAGCGACCATTCAAGGTGGATTTCAACTTTGTGAAAAAAAAAAAAAAAAAAAGTCTGCAGGAGCGAACTCCGAATTGGAGGGCGGCTGGGGTAAGTCTATAATACCAAGTCGACCCACTCTGACTCCAAAAAACGGACCCGGCTGCACAGGCCGACATCTGACATCACGCAGCCCTGAACCTCAGTTGAGTTGAGACCTAGGCTAAGTGAACACGTCCCTCCCATGTCTCACACTGCCACTCACTAAATAATATTATTTATGCCCTGTTCACTCAGCTCTGATAGGTGGAGCCAAGAAACGTTTCAATTAAGGCTGCTCATTGGTTAATGCAACACTGAGGAGCATGGTAAGTCTACAGAGATTGGTGAAAAAGATAACTGGGCCGGATATGAGAGGTTTAAGGCTGAGAGGAAGACCACGAATAGGATGGAGGGACAGTGTGAAGAGAGCACTGGATGCGAGAGAGATGTCTGTTGAGCGAGGAAGAGTGGCAGCACGTGATAGAAATGAATGGAGGGAAATTGTGAATGAAAAAATGATGACACAGCCCTGAGGGGATATTCTCCCGCATTTAGTCTGATCAGCTGATCAGGTCAGGTGCGGGTAAGGGGATGGGTCCATTATGATGTGGCAGGGGTAAATAAGCTCTGCTGTCGGGCCCTGCTGTGGATGTTGCCGATTGCACTGCGCGGTTGACCCTCGTGTGGTGTGGTGCGGTGAGGATCTGTCCCTTCTCCCCTTGGGGCTAACATGCGAATGAATGTGTGTGCTTGGATGAGTAAAATGGGAGTGTGTCGTCCTGTCTCGGCTTCCTCCCCTTCTTTGGGGGAAGCAGCCTAGGTATATAGACAGACAGATAGATAGATTTATATTTTTAATTGCTTGCAATATAGAGAGCCAGTTTAAGTACGGAATAATTTCGAAAGCTAAATAGGTCAATATTAGCTCTAAGAGTTTACCGTTATCAAAGATAATATTTAAAATTGATAATAAAGTTTTATAAAACGATGAGTGACGTTTGAAGTATATTATCCACCCATGGTGTACGCCCACGTCCACATTTTGCACTACATCCACCCACGGTGTGCACCTACGTCCACATTTTGCACTACATCCACCCACGGTGTGCACCTACATCCACATGTTGCACTACATCCACCCACGGTGTGCACCTACGTCCACATTTTGCACTACATCCACCCACGGTGTGCACCTACATCCACATGTTGCACTACATCCACCCACGGTGTGCACCTACGTCCACATTTTGCACTACATCCACCCACGGTGTGCACCTACTTCCACATGTTGCACTACATCCACCCACGGTGTGCACCTACGTCCACATGTTGCACAATGCTGCATTTACGTTTTTGTTAGCACCGTACTTGCACGTTTTCTTTGTTTTGGGGCCAGTGACGTAGCATACAGGCACCACCCACATGCGTATGGGTCGACTTGGTATATGGACTAAGGGCTGGGAGGGGCTAGTTGTCTTGTGCTTCGCCAAAAATCATGGAAAAGGAGCGACTCTTGAACAGGTGCATTATCATCGTACGCCATTTAAGTTTTGTTTGTCCACGCCTCAGGCCTCTTCCTTCACACTGCCCCCCACAAACGCTTCAGGTTGTCCAAGTTAAACTCTATTGACTGTCTGACCACGTGGAACAAACTCAGAATGAAAGACGCCCTTCCAGTATTTAAAAAATCACTTTCGCATTTGAGCGACTTTGATGTGTTTTTTCTGGTACAGGTGATAAGGTTTCAACCCATTGTAAAGACTGTCTTTTTGTTTCGACTTCGCAGCCGTACACTCACGTTCCATCACCTGTTATGACTTTTTCAGAAAGTAAAAGTATTTCTCAATTTGAAACAATTTTACGCAGACATATTGACCTTCAAGATCCTTCATTGTTAAAAATCGTCAAGTGCACTAATCAACACTCCAGCACGTGTACAGTACCTTCATGGCTAAGAGACGTGGCGTGGTGCGGCTTGTGTTAGACAAACGCACAAAGTCACCTGTTCACAGCTCTCCTGTCACAATCGCCATACGGCTGCTAGTTGGTGCACTAATTCAAAAGATCGTTTTCTTTTTGGACAGACCTTGTATTGTACTGTACATGCCATTCACCATACACATTATACACTATATGCATCAAACACCACAGAACTATACAAACCTTATCCATACACACCAATCACCGTACATACAGTACATCTTATTCCGTATATTATACACCCCCATACACTGTCTACACCATAAATTATGCATCGTACATCATACACACCATACACTACGCACAGTACTCAATAGCTGATAGAGTATATACCTTACACTATACACGAAACACTAAGCACCATGCACAGTACACCATGCATTATACACAATACAACATGATCTGTAGAGTGTACAACATGCACTATACACAATGCAACATGCACAATACCCAATACAACATGCATTATACACAATAAACAATTCATTTTACACCTTACACTGCACGTACAGCACACATCATAGACTACACCGTACACCATACACAATACATTATACACTACCAGTATAAACACTATATACTCTACACTGTACACAATACTCGTATTCCCTGTACATACAGTGCACCATAAGCTATGTACGCTGCACCATACATACTATATGCATTATAAATACCAAACGTTACGTGTGTATACACTATTCATTATAAACATTACAAAACTGCATGCTATATACGAAATGAAAGATATTCCGTGGAGAAAAAGATTACAGATAAACATGAGAGCTGTTTCCGGGTTACGAAGTTCGCTAAAAGAGTTTCGACCCTTCGTTAACTAATGAGTCCTATTGCGAGCAAACATGGCGACGCTCATATTTTGATTGGGAACGAACGTTACGACCTACGCCCTCGACTTACGAGATCCCTTGGAAGAAACGAGCTCCCATCAGGTGTCAGTTATCCGGCCCCTGGTCCTTACATATATGTATATATCCTGATTCAACATGGAAACTGTAAGAGATAATAATAATAATAATAATAATAATAATAATAATAATAATAATCTATCTATCTATTGCCATACGCCTTAATCCCATACGGGGTGGCCACAAATAAATCGCCTCCACGTCGCCCTGTCCCCCGCCATTTCACTGCCCTGCTCCCAGCTCACACCCCCCTCTCTCATATACCTCTCCATTCCATCCCTCCATCTCATCCTTGGCCTCCCCCTCCCTCTCTCCCCTTCCACCTCACTCACTTACACTCTCCTCGTCAGTCTTTCACTCTCCATCCTCTTCACATGGCCAAACCACCTCATTGTGTTTCTCCTAATGCTTCCTATCACATCCACATCCACACCACAACGCTTCTTTATATCCTCATTTGTCAGTCTGTCTCTTCATGTGACTCCACAGGCTCCTCTCCAATAACTCATTTCCACTGCTCTCACTCTTGACTTGTGTCCCTCCAACAAGGTCCAAGCTTCACTTCCATATGTTAGAGTTGGTATCACAATACTGTAATGTTGTATCTTTTTCACTTCCATGCTCACTTCCCAGTTTCTTATTACTGCTTTCAAGGAACCAGCAACCTTTCTTCCTTGTTGTACCCTTTCAAGCACTTCACCCTCCAAACTTCCATCCTTAATCATCACACTACCCAAGTACTAAAACGTACTCACATTTTCCTTTTCTTCCTCATCCAACCTCACTGTACATTCACCGACTTCATTTCTCTCGAAGACCATAACTTTACTCTTCCCTACATTCACTTTTAGATTCCGTTTCTTACACACTCTCCCAAACTCATCTACCAAGCCTTGCAGCTCTTCTTCCTCTTCACTTAACAACACAGTATCACCTGCAAACAACAGTACAGGGAGTGTCCAAACACTGACCTCTCTCATTAGGGCCACTCCAACAACCACTGCCCTACCGTGTATCTCATTTATAACCCCATCCATATAAAGATTGAACAACCATGGAAACATGACACATCCCTGTTTCAACCCGACCTTCATATAGAAAATCTCACCCAGTTCACTATCCACACACACTGCAGCCCTATCACCCTCATACATACTGTACTCTTCATGCATTCAGTATCTTCCCATCTACTCCATATATTCTTAATACTTTCCACAATCCTTGTCTTTCCACCCTGTCATATGCTTTCTCTAAACCCATGAAGGCAGCATACAACTTCCTTCCCTTCTCTAGAAACTTTTCCACTGAAGATCTAGGAATGAATATCTGATCTACACAACCTTTTCCCTTCCTAAACCTCCCTTTTATTCTCGAACTAATTCCTCTGCTATTTTCCCAACTCTGTCAATAGGTATCATACCATATACTTTTCCTATTACACTAAGAAGACAAATGCCCCTATGATTACCACACACTTCTTTTCCCCCTTTTCCTTTGTACAAGGGAATAATTATACCTAACATCCAATCCTCTGGGACTCTACCTTACTCCCAGGCCAATCTGCACATCTTCCACATCCATTCTACTACTATCTCTCCTCCATGCTTCAGCATTCCACCACACACTCCATCAATTCCTGGGGCTTTCCCCATTTTGACTTTCTTCATTGCTTCAACAACTTTCATCCTACTGGTAATAATAATAATAAAAGTTTTATTTCCATGTAAAGAGTTGTATTTGAGTGGAAGCTTCATGGTTCAGTACATCGCAAAGTTAAGTAACAGTTCCACAAATCAGAAACGTTATATACAATGTACAGGTATGTACAGTAGTCCATGAGCACATTGAGGCAAGTACTGTAAACATTAAACCAAGACGAAGAGAAACTTACTCCCATTTTCCCGGATCCCCACACCACACCACACCACACGCGTCTGCGACTACGGGGGTGAGTTACTAATCGTACAGATGTAAAGCAATAAAATTATGTAACTAATTCACAGTTTAAGGCACGACTTCTCAATTTGTTCACACTATGTACCTTGCTACAAGCCTAGTAAATTTAAAAGCCCAGCCTCAACCAACCAACCACCGTCCCCCCCCCCCTGGGGAAAAAGGGAAAAACAAGAGTAAAAACTGACACATAAACTTTGAGAGGTTCCCACGTGTTCCCGGTTTCACTGGGCTTATTTTTTTTCCCCTCGATAGTAGTTGGAATTTTGTCGTGTCCTTACCAAATTTATTCCGTAAAGCGAACATGAAGCCTGTTCAGCAGCTTAAGAAAAGCTCATTCTGTAAGAAAGGCAACAGGATGTTTGCGAGCTAGACCATGAGAGAAAGAGATATCAAGGATATTTGAGCCATGCTGAATGATTGAGCTGCGTGAAAATGAGGGTAACTGGGTACTTTGTGTCGTCGAGAGATCAAAGAGTTTTGTAACATTAACAGTAGCATTAGTTTTCTAATCAGAAGTAAGAGCCTTTGTGTGTCTGGTATGCCAAAGCCTCATCCCGTGATTATTCAAGTAACTGTCGTGATGGAAACTGTGAGGAGAAGGTGGAAGGTGAAGGATAGAGTTTTCATCAAATAAGTGGATATGGCTAGATGTACAACCCAGTAGGTTATTGTTGAACAGGAGTAGGAGAGTTATTGACAGTATAGAGCTCCTGACAGCGACAGTGTACAATAGCAGCTAGGGAACGAGCAGAGATGAAAATTCAGACAAATGCACAGAAAGAGACACACAATATGACAGCAGTATCGAAATTAATATGTGACAAACTTTGTTGAAAGCCTTTGGTATGTGTGGCACAAGGTCATAAATTTCACTGAAACTTGCAAATGAGAATGAACTGCAATTTATGTTAAATATTGTACAGTGACTGCCAGTGGGGCATCCCTGATGGAATCCATGCTGAACTTCAAGACGGCTACGAAAAGTCGGGGGAGACTTAAAAACTTTAAAAATGAAATAGATTATAGCCACTGGAAAATCGGGAGGATTGGGAGAGGTCACCTTTCTTTTACACAGGCTGAATGAGAACAAACTTTAGGAAGAAGAAAGGATTCCAGTTGACAGAGAAAAATGGAAGAGTTTGATTTGGCAGGTTACCAACAGAGAAACATAGTCCTTCAGAAGAAATAAGTGGAATCTGATAGTCCTGAGCCCAGTGAATGCAGACAGTACGTTCTTTGAAGATATTTTAATGTTAGTCACGAAGATACCAAAGGAGAAAGAAGGTGGTCAAGAGACCAGAATTATACAACCCAGAATTAGAGGTAAATGTCTGGGTAAAGAGTTCTGTTTTATCAAAGAATGGAGCAGCTGTACAGTAATCTGGGTGGTTGAGATGAAGGAAAGAAGAAGAAGAAGAAGAAGAATGAGAGTTTTTTTTTTTTTATTAGGAGCCAAGAAGGGAAGGAAGAGTTGGAACTGAAAATTTCATTGCACTTAGACTGGACGAAGATAATTTTGGTTAAACAAAGAACAGCTTTAGCATGATTCTTGGCAGTAACATAAAGGGCATGCGATAGAGGGGTACATTGGTGCAGCTGTGTCTGGAGAGGCATGGCCTTGCTGTGGTCAGCAGTTGAACAAGTGCAATGAAATCGAGGATTTCCTTTATATTAGTTTTAGGGTAAGAATATTAATATTTTGCTTCATTGTTCAGTTGTATAACGTCTATAATAATCAAAACAGTCTCCGATGACTCTTGACCACAGAAATCATCATCAGCGGAAGTCAAAGAAATACTGCATGGCGGTACCATACTGTGCTGTGTCCGTAGTGTCACTGACACTGCCTCTTAATAGCGTCCACAGGCCTTACTTGAGTGACAGGACAGATTGCTGAGATGAGCCCAGTGGAGGATGAAGGTTGACGTCATAAGCAGAAAAATAAGTTATAAGATCAGGTATGTTGGACCTTTCTCCAAGGTGGTCAGGAACACAGGTAGGATGCTGCCCTACTGCTCTAGGTCATTAAGGATTTAAAAAAAAAAAAATGTCACTGATGATGTGAAATGACTTGGTTACTGAGTGACACAGTTCTGGGTGTTGACCACTGAGACCATAGAAAACTTCAGTGTAGATCTCAAAGAACTGATATTGCCAAAAAGTTATGGATTGTTAATAGAGTTAAGGGATAAGACACAACGCAGCAATATTTAATCGGATATTGGCAGAACAGTCGTAGTTAGAGTACAGACAGTTAAACACACACACACACACACACACACACACACACACACACACACACACACACACACACACACACACACACACACACACACACACACACACACACACGTCTCTGAAACGAGTATGGAAATACCCTTCACTAGGAGGACTGCTTCCTACTATATTTGTGAATCCCCATAACATTTAGATTCATATTAGGAAGAACAATTGGAAATGAATTCCCTGCTTTAGTGTAATACTGAAGCTAATATGAATAGGTTAATCGATCAGAATACAAAAACCAAGGTCTTCACCTCTTAGCATACTAACCCTCTCCAATGTTATATTAACTTTTTATTCTCCTTAAACCAGACGATATCCGTTAGCTGATGGTAAATCGTATGTGCCTTAAAATGGTTATATAGTCTCATTTACCTTCTAATGGTCGCCCCCATGTTAGCATTTTATTGTGACTAACATAAGACGATTTTAGTCCCACAGAAATAAGTAACAACAGCCAGAATGTAAAAAATTTGATGATTTTGTCCATTACGTGAGTCTGTTCTCTTCAGCCATGTCTGTTGTGAACATTATCGTGTTGTTTTACATATGCATGCTGGCGTGATGGGTGGAGCAGGGTGTGTCAGAGAGGGGAGCGCAGTGTCACAGTGATGAAGTGAAACGCTTAAAAAAATTGATGAATGAGAGAAGTGCGCATTCATGTGAAAGAGAAAGTGATAATGGTGAAGATGAAAGAAGGAGTGATGGTGAAAGGTAAAGATAAAGTGAGGATAGTGAAAGGAAAGGCAAGGTAATAATGGTTAAGGGTGCAAGAAGAGGTGATAGTGAAACTGAAAAACCAGGTGAGGATAAGGAAAATAAAAGACAGTGTACGGATGGTGAGAATAACATACTTCGTGAACTAGTGACGGTGAAAGACAAAGGAGTGATGATGATGGTGAGGGACAAACGGATGATGATTAAGGTAAAAAATAAATGTACGATAAAGGAGAAGCACAGTATAAGGGTGAAAATGAAAGACCAATTGATGCGAAGTAATAGACGATGAGAGGAGAGAGAAAATGAAAAGCGCAATGGATATGGTGAGGGTAAAAGGCAAAGGTGTGATGATGAAGCTGAAATATTAGAGGTGGAGAAGGTTCCAGAAAATTTAATTAGGAAAAACAAAAGAAAGATGATAAATGTAAAAGAAATTGGGGAGAAAGTGTGAGAAATAAGGACGGTGAAAGTGAAAGACAAACGGAAGTGATAATGGTCAAGATGATAGTCAATTTATTGGTAATGGTGAAAGAAGCAATAGTGAAGGTGAAAGACAAAGAACTGATGGGAAAGATGATGACGTGATGGTGAATGAGAAAGTCAAAGGATAAATGGTGAATATGACGATGAATTAATGAGGTGACCGTGAAGCTGAAAGACAGATTAATTACGAAGGATGTCTTCTTTTTGCTCCAAGGATCTCATGTGTACAGCAGATAGGAACTGTTTTATTGTGCCTTGCAGATACTCACCTCTTTGTCTTCGGCATGAATACATTTTCAGATGCCAAGGCTCCACCGCTTAATCAGTGTTATTAAGAGTAGGTTTGAGAGTTTTCCCAACACACACGAAGGGAAACTTAAGAACATTAGTCCCTTTACATCAGAACTCTCAAGCATGCTCTTAGTAACACTGATTAAGCGGTCCCCTTATAATTAGTATAAGGAAAGTATGGAGACTTTCTTTTCATTTGTGCGTGTGTGTGTGTGTGTGTGTGTGTGTGTGTGTGTGTGTGTTTTACAGTTATGTATTATACTTTTACTTATGTACTTTTTTCTCTTAGGTTTTAACAACTAATTCAAGAAACCCTTAGTTTAATCATGCTTGTTCTAATGCTATCTGCAACAAGGAGAGGGCCTATAAAAGGTACCAGAGCCAACCCACCCCTGAATCACATGTTTTTCTATGTTTCTGCCCGGAATAGTGCAAAGTCTGCTCCTCGCTCTGCTAAAAATAATTTCATCAGTACTAAATGCTTTCAACTCCAACTCGAATTCTTCCCGCTCCCTCTGGCGCCTTGCCAAAAACCTTTCTAACAACTTTACCTCATCATCCTTCCCTCCTCTTTTCTACTCTGGTGGCTCCGTAGCTATTTCTTCTACTGATAAAGCAGATAGCTTCGCTCAGACTTTCTCCCCAATTCCACCTTAGACGATTCCAATACTGTTCCTCCATATCTTCCCCCATGTGACTTAGTCATGGCTGACATAAAAATTTCTTCAGCTGACGTATTTTCTGCCATCACTGGCCTCAGTACTAACAAGGCATATTGGCCTGATGGAGTCTCTCCTGTTGTCCTCAAGAACTGTGCTTCTGTGCTAACACCCTGCATAGGTAAACTCTTTCTCCTTTGTCTTTCAACTTGTACCTTTCCTTATTAATAGAAGTTTGCTCTCATTCAGCCAGTCCCAAAGAAGTGTAACCATTCCCAACCCTCTAACTATCGTCCAATTGTTTTAACAGCTTGTGTCTCATAAGTTTTCAAATCTATTCTTAACTGAAAAATTTTAAAGCATCTTTCCTATCACAACCTTCTCTCTGATCGTAAGTATGGATTCAGTCAGAGTCGCTCCACTGGCGATCTTCTCACCTACCTCTCAGTCTCCTGGTCATCCTCCTTTCGGGACTTTGGCGAAAGCTTTGCCATTGCACTTGACATCTCAGAGACTTTCGATCGAGTCTGGCATAAATCTTTAATTTCCAAACTGCCCTCTTACGGTTTCTATCCTTCTCTCTGTGCCTTCATCTACAGGTTCCTTTCTTGTCTTTAATTTCCAAACTGCCCTCTTACGGTTTCTATCCTTCTCTCTGTGCCTTCATCTACAGCATCCTTTCTTGTCATTCTACAGCCGCTGTTATAGACGGCCATCGTTCTTCTCCTAGGTCTATTAACAGTGATGTTCCTCAGGGTTCTGTCCTATCACCAACTCTCTTCCTTTTATTCATCAATGATCTTCTAAGCTGTAATTCTAACTCTATCCACCCGTACGCTGATGATTCCACCCTTCGCCTTTCCATTCAGTTCCCGCAACGTCCATCTCAGCAGTTACTTCAACAAACAAGGGATGAGGCTATGGCACACCTAATGTCTGATTTGTCTCGTATCTCTGACTGGGGTAATTTTAATCTTGTTGTTTTTAATGCTTCAAAGACTCAGTTCTTACACCTATCAACCAGACAAAATCTTCCACAGGAGTATCCTCAGATTTTTAATAATATCCAGCTCAATCCTGCATCATCTTTGAATATGCTTTGGGTTTAATTCACTCGGGATTTATCTTGGAAAGATCATATTACATTTCTTGTAAAATCTGCTTCCAAGAGATTAGGTGTGTTTAGCCGACTCCGTACCTTCTTTACCCCCGCACAGTTGTTGACTTTATACACGGGTTTTATTCGCCCCTGTGTGGAGTACAACTCTCATGTGTGGGGAGGCTCCCCACATACAGTACTTCTCAATAGGGTGGAGTCAAAGGCTTTTCTTTTCATTAACTCTTCTCCTCTTACTGACTCCCTTCAACCTCTGTCTTATCTCCGCACTGTTGCATCTTGAACTCTTTTCTATTGTTACTTCCATGGTCACTGCTCCTCTGAACTGTCTGCTTGCATCCCTCCACCTCTACGACGGGTGCGTAGCTCCCGTCCAGCAAGAAACTCTCATCCCTTTTCTGTCCAACTCCCTAATGCAAGAGTTAACAGTTACTCCCAGTCCTTCATTTATTCAACAGGTCAACTCTGGAACTGTCTCCCTCTGTCAGCATTTCCTACTACCTATGACCTCCAGTCTTTCAAACGCAGTGTTTCCAGGCATCTCGAAATGAACGGATCTTCAATTTGGCTCTCTTTTGTATTGTTTTTGTTTTTTTTCTTGGAAGGAATTGTTATGCGAGCTCGTGGCCTTTAGTTCCTTCTTCCTCGCATTAAAAAAAAAAAAAAATGAAGTTGACAAAATGAATGTCGAATCGTTTGGCAGGAAAAGAATAATGATGCTGTTCGTAACAACCTTGGTGGTTTTATTCCTCTTGAAGTTGAGAATTAAGATACTGTATATGAGATATTGCACGTATTGACTTAAAACGATCAGAGGACGATACTCACCGTACAAATTCCTCGGTCTCTTTTGCGGTATGTCTAAGAAGTACATTTCGAATTAGGAAACGTGGCTCTAGCCTTCAAGAACCATTTCCATACGGGAGGCATTTCCCAAGCTAAATATGATCGACTGTTGATAATAAAAAAAAAATATAGTGAATAATACGTCCTTTGTCTGAATGGGATAAATGGCTGTTGTGGACCAGTGACTGTATCTGAAAATGGCAAAAGGACGGACTGGGTTCATATCCTGGGTAACGCGCAGCTGAAGCCGAGTGAAAATGTAGCCTATTCCCCTAAAATTACTGATAACGCTCGGACCCCTGTGACTGAATTTCCTGTGATTGGAATCACCTGGCATTAACTGGAATACACTGCTAAAGTTTCCAAAATTCTAAGATTACTGATACCCATACTACCACGTAGGCACCTGTGACTCACTCTGAGATTAGCAGAATCATTTGAAATTTGCTGGAATAGAATACTAGATTTGTTGCGACCATGAAACTGTTAATGCAACCAGTATTTACACTCAGGCTCTACTAACACTCTCTCATCTGAGCAAAATAGTCTGGCGTTAGCTGCTATAGACTATCAGAGCTGTCCCGACCAAGAGTGTTGACATCTATCCCACTAACAATGTGATGCAGTAAGGTAACTAATAATTATTTCAGTCATCGTTTCATGAAGGTATACAGAAATATTCAATAACTCCCTCAGTAGGGTGATGACATGGTTATTATTTCATTCTTGTTATCTACAGGCGACAATAATCTTAACAAGAGCCCCTCGTGATTTATCTGAAGCAGAATCCATTAAAGACCTCAGTAAAATGAACCACTTTTATATTTCCTTTTTTGACGTTACCAGATTAATTTCATAATTATATGAAACACTTGTCGTAATGAAGATGTAGAAACATTTTCTGTAAACTTATTTACAACCAAGGAGTTGCATTTATTTTCTTCCTGCTACCAGCAGGTGGCAAGTTTCATCTTACTGTACATGGGATCTTTCATAGTGATGGGGTGAAGACTTTGGTTCTGTATACAGTTTTTTCCTAGATAGCTTTATGAGTAGAGGATTGAGGCCGGTGAGTGGAGGAGAGGGGATCCACCAGACAATTCCATTCAGCCTGCGATGAACCACTTGTGATGAAGGTATCAACTCCTTTGCTTCGTGGACTTTCTTTCGTCTTATTTTGGTTACTGAGCAGACGATACTGCTTGAGTTTTGGGGAGACTGTTGTTCTGAAGGGATAAATGAAGGCTTGAATACAACCTATCCGGCTCAGAAAAAAAAAAAAAAACTTGCCTGGCATGAACTATATAGTCTGATTTAGCAAGAATAATACAGCCAAAATATGTCATCGGATAGCAGAGGCTAAGAACAAAGGCCCACTTTGCTTCTGTGTCCCGCTATTAATGGAGGAGATCAGGAGGGCGAGAGCAGGGTACGGATACAATGTTACTTTTTTATTGTCTCAAACAGTTTTATTCTTCTTTCGGTGGAGGAGAGAGACGGCCGTGCAGTGAGCGGCTGAGAGAGACGGTGAGTGAGCGAGAGGCGCGCAATTTCTGTATTCTACCTTTTTCTTACCACCACCAAGCTAATTGGTTCATTAAGCAGCGACGCGGTTAATTTCTTCTTTCCTTTTGCGTCAACAAAGGGGTTAATTCTTTGTTACTTTTACGTCTTTATGATACTATTCTTGCTATCTCCGGAAAATTTTGTGCAGCTCAGGAAAGACAGCTAGGTAGAGTGATTAGATAGACCCTTCTATTTATTACCTTATTTTTTGGGGGGAGGGGGTCCAAAACTGAAGAAAACCATGAAGAGTTAACAAGGATAAATTGATAACCGACGCCAGCAATTGAACTGGTTAATAAAACAGGTCCGTATCTTCCTTAGGGTCGCGCAGTGATTGGAGGAGAGAGGACGGTGGGTGATGGCGAGGCTACTCTGCGACTCGTGGAGGTGCGACCAGATATGAGGGGACTGTACAGTATACCTGTGTGGCCAGCAATGAGGAGGGTGATGGCCAGAGCAACGCACTCGCCCTACATGTCCAATGAAAGTACCAATAGTAGCAGTAGTAGTAGTGTTTGTTGTTTTTGCTGTAGTGGGGATGAGGAGGAGAAAACCATACTCAAGGAGATGCGCAATATTCATATAATATAAGCAGGTTCCAGGGATGATCATGGTAACAGCTTTCATTATTTGTGCCTCTAGAAGAAAAGAAGAAAGTACTGTATTAATTGTCGCACCAATAAATGTTTCTGCTGTTGTTATTGTTGTTGTTGTTGGTGGTGGTGGTGGTGGTGGTGCAGAGGAGAAAAGAAAGTACTAGAAATTATACTCCGTTCATTCATGCTAACAAAACTTAGACATACCCTCAGTTCTGATGCTAAATTATGATTAAGTGAACTTTGAGGGGGTGCTAAATTTAGAGGGCTGTTATTCATTCATAACTTCTTGCACAGTTATTCAATAGCTTGTTTTTGACTGTTTTGTAAGATATCAAGTATTCCAATGACACGCGATTATATTACGCTCTTTCCTTGTGGAGAAAGCTCTGGTAATCATTGCCACGCCCATGCCAGCCAACTCTTCCCTACCATTTTAACTGGTGCAGTGCTCTCTACCTGCCACCATCCACCCATCACCCAAGCCCACTCCCTTTCACATTTTTTCTACCTCCACCACTCCCCAACCCTGCACGTGTCACCCCATATATTATGTCACTGGTAACCCTATACATTATGTCATCCTATACATCATACCATTCTACACGCCGTGTCACCCTAAATATCATATCATCCTTCACCCTACACACCCTATCGCCCTACAGACGTCGCCCTACACATCGTCACTATTCTTGCAACACAGCATGTCACCCAACACGTCATCCTTCACCCTGTACAGCACGTTGCCCTACACACATTGCCAACCAGCACATTATACCAACTTACCCATCCTGTATCCTATAACCCTATAAGTCATTCCTTTTAATCTGGCTGGGCTTAGCCATAAGGTACGTGTTTTCCTTGGCATGCCACCGCATTGGTACTCATTCTGAATTGCCTAACCGAGAATCGCTAAATGCGGTTCATTGATGACAGTTATGGTATTAATGGAGGTGTTTTTACTAAGTGTTGATCAATCTCATGGCTGAGTAGTGAAGCTGAACAGAATTCAAATCCTGAGACCATGCCTGATGTTCACTGTAACTTGGCCTAAAATTGCCATCTCTCTTTTTTTATTTCTTAGATATAACAAGGGGTGAACACTAGGGAATTATGCTATCACAAGGATGTACTATAGAAAGGAGTAGGACTACAGCATTGTCTTATTCAGCCACTGAGCTACTAGAAAAGATACAAAAGGGCGAAAGTCTCCTCCAGTTTTAGATGGACAAATAAAAGAAGTACAGTTCGTTTCGTTTGCTCACTCAGTCAGTCCTGAAGTGTGCACTGGAATTTGTATTCACGTTTGTGGTCACGAACATATTGAAATTATGTGATAATATTAATACCAACTGCATGTCATAAAGTCTCATGATAATTACAACACCTACAGGTTAGGTAGAACAGTCGCATTACTAAGTATGACAAGACAACAAAGTATCTGGTATTACTTTTATCTCACCAGCAATATTCTAATGAAATTCACTTTTCACACTTTCACTGGCGTCTTACCCAGAGCAAGAGCGTTCTTTGATCCAATATAGTGTCGTTTGAGGGTGAGTGAAAGACGTGCGAGAAGAGGGGAGGGGTGGGGGAGGGGGGCGTAAATGCGGTTTTAATGCTAGGACAGGGTACACGGAATTCTTTTTGTGATGATGGGCATTTTTTTTTTTTTCAGCTTTCGCGTGGAGGCTTACAGTATTCGGAAAGACCAAGAAGCGCTCATGGCTTTCATATTCTTTGCATCTTGTGGAGAATTAAAAATTTATATGGATATGTGAAATGTTATTCAGTGTTCATGATTCTATCATGTCCCCATCAAGTAAGGATATCTAGAACAAGCAGATATTTAGATGTTGGTCGGGATAAGTCTCTGACGAACTGAAATTCTTGGTTCTAAGTTTAACCTTCTTATTTTGTAGGAACTACCAGTCTGATTACGTGGCAAATGGTGAATGTTAATGTTATCAAATAAATCAGCCAATTAAAAAAATATTATAATGGGACTGCTGACAGTTCCATATTTCCTGACATGCAAAACATAGACACTTACTGTCTTATTTTCACGTGGCAGTATTGTAGAAAATCCCGTGTAACGTTTATGTGGAAAATGTACACAGAAAAAAAAAATGTATTAAGGGAAGACTTAGAATATAAACACATGATTGCCAGGCCTGGTAAAAGGGATTAAGAAAAATACCAATTTAATAAGCAGTATGGTCGTATTCCAAAGACGACCAGCAGTAGTTAGTAGACAAGAAAGTATCTCCATGAACCGCTTTCTACTTTGGAACCAGGAGAACAATTAGTATTTGCCAGTCTAAGACTCAATTACCTTGTGGTAATCTCTAAATTCAGTATACAAGTATTCACCAACATGCCTTTATTTAACTACAGCATAGCCGTGTAAAACGCCCATACAACATTTTCTACCACAGCCTGCGTGCTGTAGCATGCAGTGTTTATTTCATGTCATTTTTGAGGCGTCTGTTTCAGTGACTAAAAATATAAGAGAATGCACGTTATGCTGGGTGCAGAGCAGTCGAGATGCGGTGGTATTTCATATATATATATATATATATATATATATATATATATATATATATATATATATATATATATATATATATATATATATATATATATATATATATATATATATATATATATATATATATATATATATATATATATATATATATATATATATATATATATATATATATATATATATATATATATATATATATATATATATGGAACCTCTGTTATACAGTGGTAGAGTGTGCGTTTCGCACGCTGGTAAGCGCGGGTTCGCCTCCCGCCAGAGTTGTAAAAACTTTGGGAAGCGTTCACCAAGCCACTTGCTACTTTGGCGGACACAAGGGGTGCTGTGGTTGAACCAGTGTCGCATACTAGTATGCTTGCACCCAATCGGCTTAAGGCGGGCGGATTACATTTGGTTCACAGCCTACATACACATCCAAAGCCACTACAACACTACAATCACACTCATAAGCACTTCTCACCCTACATACAATCTCTACTAGACAGCCTAAGCCACTTGGTAGAGATACTATACATTGGCTGTATCGTCCCCACTTCGGTAGGGATAGGCCGGTCCTCCAGTGGACACTCAAACGGCTGATGAAATGAGAGAGAGAGAGAGAAGGAATATCGACAGCAGGGCTTGTGGAAACATCTTTATTGGTGACGTTTCGTAATATCATTACATCACCAAGCCTAGAAGAATACAATTAAACTGTATATTTCATTTACGATAAAATCTAATAAGTTCGTAATCAAACTCTGTGTTCAAAATGAGACTAGTTTATCCTTCATTGCGTTCTCACAAACAGCACTCCGAGTAATTTTTAGTACTGGAAAACAAAATAGACACCGACTTCAGCATAAAACACAAGTTACCATGACACGCAGTGGTTTACAGATATACGTGTGACAACTGCCGGGCCTCATGTATGTGAAAAACTGAGAGACATCTAAAAGCACGAATACATGAAGATTTAGGTACATCTGCTCGAACAGGTCGACCAGTCACCAAACCATCCTTCAATGCCATCACACACACACACACACACACACACACACACACACACACACACACACACACACACACACACACACACACACACACACACACACACACACACACACACACACACACACACACACACACTTTCATTCTGTCAGCCGAACCGCCTGTTCAGTCCTAGTCAGAAGCCAATATAGTTCTGACCTTTCCATCATAGAGACACTGTACACGCTTCCACAGACCCACTATCAGTGACAAGAGTTTTCAGCGGGTGTGGTTTTTAAAGGTTTGATGTAGACATAATATATATTAAGAAATTTTTATCAGGTTACGAGAGTGTTTTTGTTTTAACTCAATAGAAAGTTGCATTTCAGTGTGTGAATATGATTTTGGCTATGCTTACTTATTTCCACTTGTGTTCATCATAAGTTTCTTCTCCATATTAGTACTTAAACAGTTCATATTCTAATTTTTGACAGTAAGTATGGTTACGAACTTAATGGTTTTTGTGTACCTGAAAGATATTATTATTATTTCTTCAGGATTGATGATTGAGACATACCGAATTGTCAGCAATCAAGATGTTCCCACAAGCCTTGCTGTTGATATTGGTCATTCATTTGCGCTTTCGATGCAACCAGTCAGTCGCTAGAATACATTTCGTGATCTTTTAGTACAAAACTGTCTAACATTTTTACTGTACAAGTATCCTTTATGCATCTCGTTGCCTCACTGTTTTGCTGCAAAGTAAACATCTCTTTACTGAGCCACTATAAGCCTTATTTCTTCCTCATTTGCCTCTCTTCCTTGTCACTGAACGAATGTTCTTGAAATTGTGTAATTTAAAGTCCTTATCATATCACCAGTACAGTGCAGAAAGAAACAACTCTCACTTTACCCGCCACTTTCCTCGTCTCACGGCATCGTTGAATGCAGTACAGTCACACTGTGCGATTGTCTACACAGGTAATTTTACTACTGACTGTACAGCATCGTCTTCATATGAGATTGCAGCTGATCCAACGTGTGCAATCAATTGCCAATTTCGTTCGTTTCCTTATTCCTCTTCGTCATGATCTCTCCAATAACCTCATATGTAAGCAGTGAACAGCCGTGTAAGTTATACGGCTACTTCTGACTCCTGTATCACGCCAGTTAGTTCATTCATACCTTATCATCATTATTAAATATCCCCAGTCCTTCCGTTAGTTCTCCTTCCACATATTATATGTCTTCAGTCGTCTGCCCTATTGTTCTCCTTGTCATACTTTCATTCATATAGGTCTGGGAAGCCATAACTGGTATACATTTAACCACCAATACTTTCTTCACCATTTTCTTCTCGTATTAGCCGATCCATACATCAATTTCAAATCACACTTTGTATGCTGTTTTTTTTTTTTTTTTTTAACATTCACCAACAGGAATTCCATTGTAATTCCCCAAGCGATGCCAGTTAATAACCATTCGAATATTCACCGAGTTCCTACAAAGGTGAAAAGTAAACATTTTACAGTATATGCAGTTATGTCAGTTATGGTATGTATTCCACTTTCGGCTAAAATTTTTTTGCTGTCATTTCTCAGAATGCTTCCCATTCGATTCATTCAACAAACTACTTCTTTCATCTTTTCGTAATTTCGGAGGTCCTTTCACCTGATGTTTAATATAGATACTTCAGCCTTTATGAGAACGAATTAGACGATTTCCGGATATGTGTATTAGCTGGTATATGGGGACTATTCTGGGACCATTATTCACCTACAGGTATGTATAAAATTAGTACTCGTTCCCTGTGTTGAAGATTCTACAAACAGTGGTCTGGTGATCCAGTTTAAAGAACTTTGTTCAATATATGCTAATATAATAGTTAAATTAGCATCATACAGTTCGCCTGCTCCGACGTTGTTGTAGCCCATGAACTAGCACGGGGGTTCCACAAACATTTATAACAGTGTGGCAAGGAAGTAAATACTGGTAAACTTGGTAAGGAGAAGACAGACACAATCCTCTGAGTTATGCTGGGGACCGCATGGGCCTCGTCCCAACACTTCATCACCCGCCACCTCTTATAATTGCACCATCTCTTCTTCCACTCTCTTTTTTACATCATAATATATTTGTAGCTTAGTTGAGTTTGGGCATTTCGAAACGTTGCTTCTTCAGTTATTTGGCCCAGATTGTTAATCTTGTATCCTACTGACTTATTTTTTTCAATATTTAAAAGGCGTACATAAGAGACAGCACAGGGGTAACATTAAAAAATCCACAGGCCTCTAAAATGTACGACACTGAAAGTTGTTTCGGCGGTTTTTGCATAATTGGTGTATTTTGAGGTTGCTATTTCCAAATTGCACATCCGTTATCCTCCGTCATGTAAGGTTTTCTTAGAAAATGAGAATAATACCCAGGGAGATGCAACAACTGGAATATAGACAAAGAAAAATCATAATTGAAATTGTATATACTCTCTGTCAATAGCCAGAAGCCTTAATCCCGTAAGGGATGGCACAAACAAATAGCCTCCATGTCATCTTGTCCCCTGCTAATTCTCTTTCCTCCTCCCAACTTATACTTCCTCTTTCATATACCTCTCCACTCCATCTCCATCTCGCCATCAGTTTTCCCCTCCCTTTCTTCTCCCCTCCACCTTACTTACATACACTCTCCTCGTTAGTCTCTCACTCTCCATCCTCTCCACATGACCAAACCACCTCAATGTATTTCTCCTAAAGCTTTCTATCACATCCAAATCCACATCCACACTACAATGCTGCTTCACTTCCTTGTTTGTCATTTGTTTTTCCTTGTAACTCCACATGCTCCTCTCAAACAATTCATTTCCATTGCTCTTACTCGACTTGTGTCCTTCCAGCAAGGTCCAGGCTTCACTTTCATACGTTAGAATAGGTATCACAATACCATCATGCAGCGACTTTTTTACTTCCATACGCCCTTCCCTATTTCTTAACACTGATTTCAATGAAACAACAACCTTTCTCCCGTGTTGTACCCTTTCAAGCACTTTATCCTCCAAAATTCCATCCTTACTTACCACTCAGCCCAAGCACATGAATGCAGTCACATCTTTCATTTCCTCACTAACACTCTCACAGTCCAATACTTCATTTCTCTCGAAGAACACTGTGCCTTTATATGTCTATATAAACGTTTATACATATGTAAATACTGAATAAAAATAAATAGCATACCACAGACAGATTACAGACTTCTTCAAAAATGCGCCAGAAACTTCTCCGTTTATGGGATTTTCGTGGGTTCTCGCTGCGCAGCATCCAGCAGTAATCGCCCATCATGTTGACATTCCATTTGAATGGGTGCCTTATCTCCATCTCCTTTATATCCTCATGAAATCCATCACCTTGATTTTCACTGAAAGTTCCCAGACTTTCCGGGAAGTAGTCAAAATGACCATTTAGGAAATATACCTAAAGACTCATGTTACATCCTTAGGCTTTGAACGTTTCCAGTATCTGACTTGCAATGTCTCTGTCGTCTGGAACTTTATGGCTGCCCAAAAAGGTTTTAATGACATCTAGGGCAATTCATGCTTCTTTTTTAAAGAGCAAGAAGAGAGTTTTCAAAATCTGCATCCCTGACAAGTTTCCTTATAACAGGTCCAATAAATATACCGTCTTTGTGCTAAGCATCCAACAGTCTTGGAAACCTCTTGCACAAATACTTGAACCATCTCCGTCTCATGGCAATGTTTGAACAAATTGCTTCTTAAGGCCAAGTTATATTTCTGGAGGGGCCAAAAGAACCTGTTTTAGATCAATCAAACATTCTTGTGCAACATTTTTTGTCCTTATTGAAAGTTGTCTCCTCCTTGGCCATTGTTTATGAGACCATTGAAAATTCCTGGCCCAGCTATCCCAATCACACAAACACTGAAACTTTGTGTAGCCCGGCTGTTGTCCAAGCAACATAGAAAGTACTTTTAAGTCTCCACAAATCATCCAGTTAGACCAGTTGTGGTCGTTGTAATTCATCTTATTCAAAACCATCAACAAGGTTTCATAACTTTCTTCGAGGTGCACTGAATGAGCTACAGGAACATAGGAACACGTGTTACGATTGAGTAAAAGACCTGCCTGCAGACTTCTTTTCGAAGAATCAGTGAACACCCTCCACTCACTAACACTGCAAATAACACGAGGCTTTTCTATTAATCCACCAGGATCTGTGCCGTCAACCAAATCAACTTTTTTTTTTTTTTTTAATATGAGAAACAATTTTTTTCTTTTTCCGGTCTTAGGAGAATGATATGTCAGGTGCAAATTAATGTTTGTAGTTAACTCTGGAACCTAAATTTTCGGCTGACTCTTTTGCAAGCCCTATCTCTCACCTGATCATTAAGTTCTTGTTGAGAAAAAACCTGAGGTTCTGTACAATGGCCACTGCTTTCTTAGCCTGACCTACAATGTATGTTTTCAAGGTTCTTATGTGTAATTGGGACGGGTTTATCTGACAGATGTGCAACAGGTTGTAAGGCAGATGGGAAGTCTGGATAAAGAACTTCTCTGTTCATAATGTTGTATTCTTGAATATTACCGGTTCAGATGTAGCAGTCATCACTGGGGTTCTTCGGCTCCTTCCAGAACACCAAAGCGAAAATATTTCGATGTTCAGTTTTTCATTGTCTTAGTTCTCCGACACAAGTGGGGCAGACTTTATGGGGGACCCACGATTTTTTTTTTTTTTTTTTTTTTTTTTTATGTGTCCGACTCTGGGCATAGGCTTCACAGCCTGCTATCAAGGCCCAGTAGTCATACATACTATACATCTCTACATGTCACCACTTCGGAGCTAACATCCACAGTCCATACTGAATACATGCTAGGGCTGTCTCATACAGGACTGGTGTATTGGTATTAGCTGGGGTATTCTAACGACATGTCGGCGGGTCTTCTGGTAGATCAGTAAAGTCTGATTATACGAAATTCAAATCCTTAAACTGTTCCCTGCCCCAGGGGGGATTTGAACCTGGGTCCAGAAGGACTGCAGGCCACCTCTCTACCGATTGAGCCACCACCTCCCCCAGATTTGTCCTGATCTCCAAGATTTACTCCAAAATATGCATAGTATGTTTTTTTTTTTTATAAAGTCTATAATTTCTGCCGTTTCCTTATGACAAATTCACCTCAAATGTTACAGAAACTGTTAATTGTTGTTAATACAACCATGTGAAGACATTGCTTAATAAATCTGCAGCTGTCTGTGAAAGCCATAATAAAGTAAAATGAACTCCTCTTAAAAAAAAAGAAATACAATACCCTTCATGACTGTACTAAGGCTAATCATATTCTTACACTGTACAATTACCAACAAGGAAAACTGGTATGGTGGCTGGCGTGTTTTGGTAGATGTGGCAAAAGTGTGTTTGTGTACACCGTAGCTTCAGGGGTATTAATGGACTGGTAAATCCTGTTCTTAGGATGAGATCACAGTGTATAAGATTTCCTCTTCGTACAGATTAAGTATGTGTAACGTAAAGAATGTGTATGCCTAATAAATCCATACAGATACAACTTCAGTACTCAAAAAATATATAATTTAGACGAATAATGTATAATAATCATTTGGGTAAGTGTGTCAGACTTGATTCAGGCGAGGAGAACCATGGTATTAAGGATAGATAGTTTAGTCATGCATCATGCCTGATAACTGTATTACTCTATATCTATAGCTGTCTGTCTATAGACAGATATTTATATAGACAGACAGGCAGATAAACAGATAGACAGGTAAATAGATATATATATATATATATATATATATATATATATATATATATATATATATATATATATATATATATATATATATATATATATATATATATATATAGATAGATAGATAGATAGATAGATAGATACAGTAATCAGGCATGAAAGCAGACGAATTCAGTGAGTTCGAATGAATCCCACTTTTCATATGAGGTTCGATTAAATGATCCTGCAAGAAAATGTTTAGTTCTGAACGACTGTTAAATTTATTGGTGCGTAATGTTAACTTGAGAAATGACAAAAAAATTAACGCCCGTGTACAAGAAACTCCCTTTACAACACGTTAAAACACACTTCCCATCCCTTCTCCTGCCTCTTACACACCTACCAAATACACACACGCCATCATCCACACCCGCGTCTCTCTCTCTCTCTCTCTCTCTCTCTCTCTCTCTCTCTCTCTCTCTCTCTCTCTCTCTCTCTCTCTCTCTCTCTCTCTCTCTCCACATTTTGGATACAATTTTCTTCTCAATCTTGCCATCTCCCTACCACCATCTTTCGCATATGCGTTTCTTCCCTCATATATAATTTACTCATGCACAACATGTTCCCTTTTCATTTTCCATTAACCTCTCGCTCACTTTTGCTAGACAAGCTCTCTTTCCCTAGCATTGTATTTTTTCTCTTCACTCTCTCCTTTCATTTACAGTCTTCCTCTTCACATTTCCACGCCCTTGCACACGCTGTAACTCCAACACCTTATCCCGTCTAACACACTTTCCCCAGTACAAACACTCTTTCGAACCTCATCCTCACAGGCTTCTCCTTTCTTTACACTATAATTTTCACCCGGTTTCTTTTGCCACGTTGTATTGTGTTACATAAATTAGTACACCTGCTCTTGTGAATGAAGAGAGGTTATTTTTTGGTCTACGTGATGCGTCAGTCTGTCTGTCTGTGAACAAAATATAAAAGGTTATTTGATTTTGAGTGTTGAGTAGCAACGAAAGGGTTGACTAATTGTTTTTGAGAATTATATAAAGGCCAATGGTAATTCAAAGGTTTTTCCAAGTAAGATCAACATCATTTTTCATCCGAGTAAAATCAAACTTGTGCAAGGATTCTGGTTAAGACAAAAATTAGGGAATTAGAGTCTGAGCATAATCAGTCTGAGGGCAGGGTCAGTGGGCAATGTCATCTTTCGACTCACACGATTGTGCATGAATAAATACTTACTACAGTTCTGATCTACTTTGGACGAAACTTGGTGGAAAAGTTGAAGATCAGAGAGAGATAGACCTATAGCTTTTGAGAACAGTAGTTCAGAGATCAAGGTCACATTGCACGATCAACATAAACTTTTTTTTTTTTTTTGCTTTAGATAAAACTTTGTAGAATGTTTCCGAGTAACGCAAGGATACCTGGTTTCGATTTCGAGAACAACAAATCAGTTCAGATATTTTGACTGTGATTTGAATCAAACTTACAGGATGAATTAAAGATCGAGCAGGAGGGTAGCTGGTGACTGGTAAAGGGGCAGGGGCACAGGGTAAAATCAAATGTTCGGCCCTCACACCAACTGGTGGCCGCCAGTGCAGTGACAGTCTCAGGGTCTTCCTTCTTGTTACTTCCTTACTTAATTCAGTGGAATTAACTGAATGAATGACAGGTTATAGCTGAACATGAACACCGTAAACAAACAAACAAACACACACACACACACACACACACACACACACACACACACACACACACACACACACACACACACACACACACACACACACACACACACACACACACACACACACACACACACACACACACACACACACACACACACCTGTTTATCGTAATTGTATCTCGCACCCTCTGGGCTCTCACTGACATTAATTTGCTTTAAGATTATACCTCTAGTACTTTCGCAGGAGGCGAATCTAGTATCTAATCTTTTCTATCTTAATGTTTGCAGTGTACGATTCATAATAATATCATCTATACAGTAATTACTCTTACTAGCCATTCTGCTTAACCATAATGATACTATGAGATCTGCACTTGCGTGTCAGGTGTCAACAGTGTTTTGGTGGAGTAGACTTTATAGTTGTTCGAAAAGATAATAATCGTGGCCGATGATTCCTTCATAACACTAGCACATAAAACCGTCCTCAGGAAAAATCCCTTGGTGTCAACTTCCATACACCTGTTTCCTCCAGGGACCGGTTCCCACACTGAATAAATTTCTGTCATGGACCGATTTCACTCATGGGACCAATTATACCCACGGACTTAACATTCCTACAGACATATTTTCACTCTTGAACATTTTCAGTATGAACCTAGTTTTCCCCACTGACCTAGTCTTCCCATGGACGTATTTAATCCATGGAATTATTTTCCCCATGGATTTATTTTCATGTGCCTGTATGCTACATTCATCAGTCTTCCTCCTTTGACGTATGTTCCTTTACCTATTTTCCCTAAATTGACCTACTTCCCAATTGGATATATTTCACCATAAACCTACGTCCCCTCCTGGATCTTTTTAACTCATAGACCTATTTTCCCTTATGGGCCAATGTTTTCCCCATGTGGCAACACCAAGTCTGCATAGACACCTATTTTCTCCCGTGAATCTATTTTTACCCATTAGGCGTATGTTTCTGTCTAGGCTATTTCACAAAGGACATACTCCCCATGGCCCTATTTCCCACATAAACCTATTGCTGTTTGGACCTCATCGCCCTATTGACCTCTTTTCCCAGTACCCACTCCCCCACACACCACGGCCGCCCTCCCACGCTGCGCCTTCACTCAAGCAACCACCCAACCCAACTCATCCCACCCCACATCTCCCGCTTTCCCACTCACAGACGCACGCACCCAACCACCCACAGGCCAACCTATACAACCAGCCTCGCCCTCGCACCCACCCACATATCCACCTACCCACCTTCCCTACCCGCTCTTCGCTCTCCCTCACAACTCACCTTACCTACCCACCCACCTTGTACCTTTCCTTCTTGCTGAAAGTTTGCTCTCATTCAGCCAGTCCCAAAGAAGGGTGACCATTCCCAACCCTCTAACTATCGCCCAATTGCTTTAACATCCTGTATCTCAAATACAGGAGTCTGTTCTTAATAGAAAAATTTTAAAGCATCTTTCCTATCACAACCTTCTTTCTGACCATCAGTATGGGTTCCGTCAGGGACGCTCCACAGGCGACCTTCTCACCTACCTTTCAGACTCCTGGTCATCCTCCTTTCGGGACTTTGGCGAAAGCTTTGCCATTGCACTTGACATCTAAAAGGCTTTCGATCGAGTCTGGCATAAATCTTTAATTTCCAAACTGCCCTATTAAGGTTTCTATCCTTCTTTCTGTGCTTTCATCTCTAGCTTCCTTTCAGGTCGTTCTATAGCCGCTGTTGTAGACGGCTATCGTTCTTCTCCTAGATCTATTAACAGTGGTGTTCCTCAGGGCTCTGTCCTATCACCAACTCTCTTCCTTTTATTCATCAATGACCTTCTAAGCTGCACATCTAACCCTATCCACTCATACGCTGATGACTCCACCCTTCACCTTTCCATTCGAGTCCCACAACGTCCATCTCAGCAGTTACTTCAACAGGCAAGGGATGAGACTATGGCACACCTAATGTCTGACTTGGCTCGTATCTCTGACTGGGGTAAAAATAATCTGGTTGTTTTTAATGCATCAAAGACTCAGTTTTTGCACCTGTCAACCCGACAAAATCTTCCACAGGTATACCCATTTATGTTTAATAATACTCAACTTAATCCTGCATCATCCTTGAACATGCTTGGGGTTTCATTTGCTCGGGACTTGTCTTGGAAAGATCATATTACATCTCTTGTAAAATCTGCTTCCAGCGATTGGGTGTGCTAAGCCGACTCCGTTCCTTCTTTGCCCCTGCACAATTGTTGACTCTATACAGGGGTTTTATCCGCCCCTGTGTGGAGTACAACTCTCATGTGTGGGGAGGCTCCCCACATACAGCTCTTCTCAGTAGGGTGGAGTCAAAGGATTTTCGTCTCATTAACTCTCCCCCTCTTACTGACTCCTTTCAACCTCTGTCTCTTCGCCGCAATGTTGCATCTTTATCTCTTTTCTATCGCTACTTCAATGGTCACTGTTCCTCTCAACTGTCTGCATGCATTCCTCCACTTCTACGACGGGAGCGTAGCACCCATCTAGCAGCAAACTCTCACCCCTTTTCTGTCCACGGTTACTCCCAGTCCTTCATTTATGCAACAGGTCAGCTCTGGAACTGTCTCCCTCTGTCTGTATTTCCTGCTTCCTATGATCTCCAGTTTTTCAAATGCAGTGTGTCCAGGCATCTCAAAATGAATGGATCTTGAATTTGGCTCTCTCTTGTATTTTGTTTTTCTCTTGGAAGGAACAGTTTTGCGGGCTTATGGCCTTTGGTTCATTCTTCTTCACATAAAAAAAAAAACCCTGCTCACTCTACCCACCCTTCCTACCCATTCGCCCCTCCACCCTACACAGTCACCCCTCTCACCCACCGCCCTACTCATCCTACCCACCGTCACAGCCACCTCTCCTACGCTGCCCGCTCACCAGTTCGACTCCCATTCCCACACACTATCACACAAACTCACCCTGCTCACCCACCCACTCGCACACCCACCTACCCAGAGATCACGTCCCTCTACCCACTCGCTATACGCACCTTCCCACCCTGCCCACACACAGCACCCACCCACCAGCCCCACCCATCCAATTCAAGCTGACCAACCACCTACTCCATTCACTGTACCTATCTTATTCCGCCCAGTCTCCAGGAAGCGACTGTTAAATATGATGACCAGAGTCGGATGCATAAAACAACAAAATGAAAGGAGTAAGAAACACCCGTCCTGACCCATCCACCCACCTTCCTCCTCCGCCTTGCTGACCCTATCCACCCTACCCAGGCCCGAACTAAAATACCTACCGGGCCATCAAGCTTCCCAAACACGACTTGTAAGCTTCTACACGCACACACACACACACACACACATACACACACACACACACACACACACACACACACACACACACACACACACACACACACACACACACACACACACACACACACACACACACACACACACACACACACACACACACACAGGATACATGGGAGTTGATGACGGGGTGTGTACAGTACATCTATCACACGGTGAGGAATCAGAGAGACAAACAGACAGACAGCGGATACACGGGTGTGGATGACGAAGTGTGTGCATCTCGCAGAAAGTGTGTAAGTGGCAAGAAGAAGGGCTGGGAAGTGTGTTTCAAAGTGTTAGAGGCACTTCGTTAACATGAATATTAATTTATTTGTCATTTAATTTTTTGTATTAATATTCAACATCAGTAAAGTTAATTATCTTCAGAAATAAGTATTTTCTTGAACTCTCATCCATTTTCGAACCTCTTATGGAAAGTGTGTTTTGTTCAAACCCTTTCAATTCTTCTGCTTCCATGCCAGGCAACTGTATAGATAAGGCTCTAATTTTGTATAATATGTTTCGTGTATGATGTTATATTCTTACTTAAATGTTATTGCTTGCTAACCATGCCTAAACCTACTTACCTTATTAGTAAGTCTTTTAGTGTCAGTTCTTTCAGTGCACCCATGGTTTTCCTGAACCAAGTCCGACACACTTGCCAAGTTAATTAATATATTTTCTTCATCTGAATTATATATTTTATGAGTACTGCAGCTGTATTTGTATGGATTTATTATGCATACACATAATTCAAATTATTCATATATATTCTACATGAGGAGGGAATCTCAAACACTGTGACCAGATCTTACTAACGAGATTTACCAGTAAATTAAAACCCCTCAAGCTACGGTGTAGACAAACACACTTCTGCCACATCTACCACAACGTGCCAGCCCCTGTACCAGTTATCAGTGCTGGTAATTATCCGTCCGAACAGCACAGACAATATGTAAATGGGCATGATTCTTTGTTTCCCCCTCCAAACCTATCTTACCTACTGATAGTCACGTTCAGTCCAGATACAGTATAAGGCAAATAAGTGTCTGAGTCATGTTTAGATCTGTAATTTAATGAAACTGACTATGCTACCTTGTGAGACCAAGGCCAGAATGTGATCACCTTAATTTTTTCTGGACTCTACGATTTGAAAATATAAATTTGTGGGACAAATTTCCACATATATATATATATGTATATATATATATATATATATATATATATATATATATATATATATATATATATATATATATATATATATATATATGCGAGGAAGAAGGAACCAAAGGCCATGAGCCCGCAGTAACAGTTCCCTCCAAGAGAAAAACAAAATACAATATAGAGCCAAATTCAAGATCCGATCATTTTGAGATGCCTGGACACACTGCGTTTGAAAGACTGGAGATCATAGGCAGCAGGAAATACAGACAGAGGGAGACAGTTCCAGAGCTGACCTGTTGCATAAATGAAAGACTGGGAGTAACGGTTAACTCTTGCATTAGAGAGTTGGACAGAAAAAGGATGAGAGTTTGCTGCCAGACGGGTGCTACGCGCCCGTCGTAGAGGTGGAGGAATGCAAGCAGACAGTTCAGAGGAGCAGTGACCATTAAAGTAGCGATAGAAAAGAGATAAAGATGCAACAGTGCGGCGAAGAGACAGAGGTTGAAGGGAGTCAGTAAGAGGAGGAGAGTTAATGAGACGAAAAGCCTTTGACTCCACCCTATTGAGAATAGCTGTATGAGGGGAGCCTCCCCACACATGAGAGTTGTACTCCACACAGGGGCGGATAAAACCCCTGTATAGAGTCAACAATTGCGCAGGGGTAAAGAAAGAGTGGAGTCGGCTTAGCACACCCAATCTCTTGGAAGCAGATTTTACAAGAGATGTAATATGATCTTTCCAAGATAAGTCCCGAGTAAATGAAACCCCAAGCATGTTCAAGGATGATGCAGGATTAAGCTGAATATTATGAAACATTAGTGGGTATACCTGTGGAAGATTTTGTCGGGTTGAAAGGTGTAAGAAATGAGTCTTAGATGCAGTAAAGACAACCATATTATTTTTACCCCAGTCAGAGATACGAGCCAAGTCAGACATTAGGTGTGCCATAGCCTCATCCCTTGTTTGTTGAAGTAACTATTGAGATGGGCGTTGCGGGATCCAAATGGAAAGGTGAAGGGTGGAGTCATCAGCGTATGAGTGGATAGGGTTAGATGTACAGCTTAGAAGATCATTGATGAATAAAAGGAAGAGAGTTGGTGATAGGACAGAGCCCTGAGGAACACCACTGTTGATAGATCTAGGAGAAGAACGATGGCCGTCTACAACAGCGGCTATAGAACGACCAGAAAGGAAGCTAGCGATGAAGGCACAGATAGAAGGATAGAAACCGTAATAGGGCAGTTTGGAAATCAAAGATTTATGCCAGACTCGATCGAAAGCCTTTGAGATGTCAAGTGCAATGGCAAAGCTTTCGCCAAAGTCCCGAATGGAGGATGACCAGGAGTCTGAAAGGTAGGTGAGAAGATCGCCAGTGGAGCGTCCCTGACGGAACCCATACTGACGATCGGAAAGAAGGTTGTGATAGGAAAGATGCCTTAAAATTTTTCTATTAAGAATTGACTCGAAAACTTTTGAAATACAGGACGTTAAAGCAATTGAACGATAGTTGGAGGGTTGGGAGTGGTCACCCTTCTTTGGGACTAGCTGAATGAGAGCAAACTTCCAGCAAGAAGGAAAGGTACAAGTTGACAGAGTTTGCCTAGGCAGGGTGTAAGCACAGAAGCACAGTTCTTGAGAACAACAGGAGGGACCCCATCAGGCCCATATGCCTTGTTAGTACTGAGGCCAGTGATGGCAGAAAATACATCAACTGAAGAAATTTTAATGTCAGCCATGAGGAAGTCAGAGGGGGGAAGTGATGGAGGAACAGCACCGGAATCGTCTAAGGTAGAATTGGAGGAGAAAGTCTGTGCAAAGAGATCTGCTTTATCAGTAGAAGAAATAGCTACAGAACCATCAGAGTAGAAAAGAGGAGGGAAGGATGATGAGGTAAAGTTGTTAGAAAGATTTTTGGCAAGATGCCAGAAGGAGCGGGAAGAATTCGAGTTGGAGAGTTGAGAGCATTTAGTATGGATGAAATTATTTTTAGTAGAGCGAAGAACAGACTTAGCACGATTCTGGGCAGAAACGTAAAGATGATGTGATTTAGGGGTGGGTTGGCTCCGGTACCTTTTGTAGGCCCTCTCCTTGTTGCGGACAGCATTAAAACAAGCGTGATTAAACCAAGGCTTTCTTGCATTAGTCAAAGGATATGAGAAAGGAATGTATGCTTCCATGCCCGAGAGAATAACCTCCGTAATGCGCAAGGCACACTCAGATGGCTCACGGCCATGGAAGCAATAATCATTCCAGGGAAAATCAAAGAAGTACTGCCTGAGGGCCTCCCAGTCTGCGGCTCCAAAATGCCACAGACGACGTTTCCCAGGAGGGTCCACAGGCCGTACCGGAGTGATAGGACAGGTTAAGGTAATAAGGTTGTAATCGGAGGAGCCCAACGGAGAGAAAAGATTAACAGAGTAAGCAGAAGGATTAGTTGTGAGGAAGAGGTCAAGTATGTTGGAGCTCTCTCCAAGGCGGTCAGGGATACGGGTAGGGTGGTGTACAAGCTGCTCTAGGTCATTAAGGATAGAAAAGATGTAGGCTTGTTCACCAGGTGGATCCGTGAAAGGAGAGGAGAGCCAAAGGTGGTGGTGAACATTGAAATCTCCAAGAATGGAGATTTCAGAGAAAGGAGAAATGGATAGAATGTGTTCCATTGTAGAAGTAAGATAGTCGAAGAATTTTTGATAGTCAGTAGAATTAGGGGATAAGTAAACAGCACAGATATATTTAGTCAGAGAATGACAGGAAAGCCGAAGCCAGAGTGTGGAGAATTCAGAAGAATCAAGTTCAGGACCACGAGAGCAAGATAAGTCGTTGCGTATATATACACAACAGCCACCTTTGGCTTTGAAATGAGTATATATATATATATATATATATATATATATATATATATATATATATATATATATATATATATATATATATATATATATATATTTGTGTGTGTGTGTGTGTGTGTGTGTGTATTCGTACACTGAATGCAGAGATTGGATGTAAAAGAGAGTTGAAGAATTTTACAAAGAACTGTATACATCAAAGACAGTAGTACCAATAGCACAAGTGCAATACGTTAGGTAATACCAAAGGAAGTAACGATTTCTCTTAAAATTATGAAAAGAGGGAAAACCCCAGGAGAAGATGGAATAGTAGCAGATTTCATGTTGGATGCAGGAGTAGAAGTACAAAACAGTCTTGTCCACTTATTTACTCAGTGTATTAAAAAAAAAAAAAAAAAAAGAATACTCCCAAAACATGGTGTAATGCAATAGTTTTTTTCTTCTTTAAAAGAAACTCAACTCAGATCACAGAAACTGTCCTCCCATTAGGTCCTTACCAGTTACGCACAATCTCTGAACTAAAGTTCTAACGAACAGAATAACAAGTTTGGAAGAAAATCAACCCCGTGAGCAGGCAGGATTCCGAAGCATTTATTCGACTACTGATCATCTACACACAATAAATCAGTTAACAGAGAAAACTACAGAATATAATAAACCACTGTTCTTACGTTCTGTTGATAACGAAAAGGCTTTCGACTCAGTGGAGCGCATAGCAATTATAAATTCATTGCGAGAACGAGGAGTGAATGAGAACATTGTAAAATTCTTCGAAAACATATATATAAAGAGGGAACTGCTACAGTTAAATTGCATAAACACTCGGAAGATTAAGATTGAGAAGGGCTTGTGTCAGGGAGATACAATTTCACCAAAATTATTTGCAGCATGGCTAGAAAGTATTTTCAGCAAACTAGACTGGAAAAAGGGAGGGGGGAGTAAACATACATGGAGAAAACCTAAACTATTTAAGGTTTGCGGACGACATTATCCTAATCTCAGAAACAGCAGATACATTGCAAGAAATGTTAAATAACCTAAACTGAGAAAAACTAAGGGCAAAATTGATCCGGAGTAAAGCTTAAGTGATGTTAAATCCAAATACACCAAAGAGCGTCATCAGAATAAGCGACGAAATTCATTTAGAAGTCAAGGAGTACGATCACTTGCGGTAAATTAAACTAACGAAAGACCATGATAGCGACATAAGACGATGCATTTCAGTTGGATGTGAAGCTTTCGGTAAACACAGAGACATCAAGAAACGTAGCTTGGCAGTATCTATGAAACGAAAAGTACACTGTACAACGAATGTATAATCCGAACCATGACACACGGTTGTGCGAGCTGGAAACTGACAAAACCGATGGATCAAGTAATCTGTCCCCCAAAGCAATGAAATGGTTAATGTTGGGAATGTCTTTAAAAAACAGGAAAGATCAAATTCGATGAGAGAGCAGACTGAAGTCAAAAGACATTATAAAAGTTATAAAAGAAGTAAAATGGAGGTGGGCAGGTCATGTACCAAGAATCATGGATAACCGATGAAGCAAAATGCTGACTGACGTGACTCCAACAGATTGTTAGCGTATCAGAAAAAAAGCCAGACAGGATAGGGAAACTGGAAAGATGAGATAGAGAAGTTTGCCGGCAAAACGTGGCAGAGATGGGCTCAGTCAAGGAATTCGTGGAAATGGTTGGGGGGGCCTTGTGTGTGTGTGTGTGTGTGTGTGTGTGTGTGTGTGTGTGTCTCTCTCTCTCTCTCTCTCTCTCTCTCTCTCTCTCTCTCTATATATATATATACTGTATATATATATATCTATCTTTCTATCTATCTATATATATATCTATATATATCTATCAATCTATATATATATATATATATATATATATATCTATAGTGGTAGGTGGGGCCGCTCACCATCCACTCACTCGATGTAGGGCTGTGTCGGGTGTCTGCCCTTTCCTCTCCTCCATCCTTCTTTTCTTCCATCCTCTTCTGTCTATCTTTCCTTCATTCTATCCTTGTCCTTCTGCCTACGGGTGACTTTACACTCCCTCTTCTCTTTTTTTTCCTTTATTCTTTCTTCTTCCTTCTGCCTGTGGGTGACTCTACACTGAGTGACAAGCCAAATGGTTTCCTGTACACCAGGAAACCATTTACTACTCTGGCTTTTAACCATATGACCAAATTTTGGCGCCTAGTGGTTTAGTGGGAAATTACTGCGCTCCAATCGGACTGAGCCGGTGAAAGTTTATATCCAAGGGATGGTTGGGGTTGATTGCTCATGTATTGTCACTCAGGGATGAGTGAGGCTGGTCACTCTCTTCTTAAATGTCGAGACCAACTTGCCTAGCCCCGGGCTTCTACGCTTCTCATGGGGCAATGTAGGATTGGATGACGGATGGATATATATATATATATATATATATATATATATATATATATATATATATATATATATTTGTGTGTGTGTGTGTGTGTGTGTGTGTGTGTGTGTGTGTGTGTGTGTGTGTGTGTTTTTAATGTATTTATATATGTTAATGTGCTTTTGTATGTACTACGGGCCACAATAGGATCGGTGCACAACACGCGTGAAACATTTGATAACACAGAATGTAGGTCACTGACATATTAGTGTCCGACCTACCACACGTTGGTAGCCCTGATGTCGGGAGGTGTCAGATGTTGCCAACTCTCAACATCCTCTTGCAGACATATAGCAAATGTTATGTTTATATACACAGCATTGTTCATACACAATGAGAAGTTGGTAATATACAGCAGTTGTTCGAATGTTCTCGGTAGGCATCGGACCCCTGTGAATCGATACTTTTGTGGCCTATGGTACGGTGTGTGTGTGTGTGTGTGTGTGTGTGTGTGTGTGTGTGTGTGTGTGTGTGTGTGTGTGTGTGTGTGTTAATAGTGTGATGTTGTGAGAGTCAGTGAGTAAGTATATGATAAAGCGTCCAAAAATGAGTGAGCGAGAATATGAGAAGTTAGTAAGTGCATGAGTCTAAGGCAGAGGTTCTCAAACTTTTTAGTGCGTGACCCTGTTTGGAATATTTCAAGACTTCGCGACCCACAGGGTAAAAAAAATTAAACAGAGAGAGAGAGAGAGAGAGAGTAACCAGTATATAGCCTAGCCTATCATAGTTGTTATATGCTAATAGTGTAATAAGGATAATTACAGTTTCAAATACGTAAATATAATACATTGAAATCATAGGCCTATTCTACGTCCCTGAAACCCGTCAAAATTCCTCTCGCGACCCACCATTGGATTGCGACCCATAGTTTGAGAATCACTGGTCTGAGTGAGAGTGTGAGAGATGAAGTGGGAGTATGTGGAAGAATGAGAAAGCGTGTCAGGTACGAGTGAGTAAACAGTGAGAGTGAGATTGTTTATGTGTGAGTGTGGGGTAAGAGTGAATATGGAAGGGAATGGGAAAAAGTATGCAGGTAATGTTGTCTGATAGTGTGAGCATTGGAGAGTGTACTGCGAAGGTGAGATTGTAGATGAGTCACCGTGGGTAAGAGTGAGACAGCGTGAGAATGAGTCTTGGATCCTGGGAGAATGAATGATGTAATGCGTTTAGCATAAAAGTGATCGAGTAGGAGAGTAAAGGTTATTGTGGGTGTGAGTGTGAGAATAAGGCAGTACGTTAAAGAGTGAGTTTGTGAGAGCAAGTAATAGTGTGAGTGAGAACATGAGTAGGTTACAGAGATTTTACATGTGAGAAAGTGAGCAATGGAAAGAGTGGGATGATGAGCGAGCGAGTACGATAAAGTGATGTGAGTGGAAAGGCATGAGAGTGTAAAAGAGCTGGAGTGAGAGTTTTAAGAAAATGAGATTCAGAAAGTGATTGATTTTGGAGAGAGAGAGAGAGAGAGAGAGAGAGAGAGAGAGAGAGAGAGAGAGAGAATTGACATGAATAATGTCGTGCTAGCGTCAGGTATCAAAGATCTTATGACACTAATTCACAGCAAAGACATATGATTTGCAGTGGAACAGAAACGAGAAATAACATGAAAATGACAAGAAGCGATAAAAACACAATAAAAAGAGACAAAACAATTGTTGATAAGATATCGGTATAACAATCAATACGAGAAAAATCCCGGAGAGAAAATATGAAACAAAATATCGCGCAAAAGACCAATACGAGACGATCCAGAAAAAAGGGAGAGAGAGAGAGAGAGAGAGAGAGCGCATGAGTGTGTGTGTGTGTGTGTGTGTGTGTGTGTGTGTGTGTGTGTGTGTGTGTTACTACATATAAACAGTACTTCCAATATATATGAAAAGAATGGATAGAACAATGAGCTTATGTGTCAGAAATCTCAATCGCATCACCGCTCGCCCAAGTAACACAATATTTGATAAAATTGGAATCCGACTGTGCCCTTTTTCCGAAAGTTTGAACCCAGAATTTTCTTCAGATCTTTCCTGTGTGGCTATAAGCTTCTGTGAAATGTCTGGGAAAGTTCTGATGATTCTCTCTCTCTCTCTCTCTCTCTCTCTCTCTCTCTCTCTCTCTCTCATGGTGTAAGGGGGTTATAAGACAACAGGAACAAAACCTGTTCTTGACGAGCACTACGGTTTTCCAAGTTTATTTGCCTACCAGCTTTCATAGCAACGTGGCCAATCGTGTGGGATGATTTTTTAAGACAAAATGGCAGATATATAGGTAAACAGACAGACTGACAGACGGACGGCAGACCCTGACATACAGATACAGAGATAATTAAACGAAATAATGATAAAGGGCAGACAGAGAGACAGACGAAGAAACAGCTAACATGACAGACAGATTAATAGACTACGGATAGGTAGACAGACCAACCGACCACAGAAAGGTGATGATTGACAGATAGACACAGGAAGATAGAAAGATGAGAGACTAAAGACAGACGACATACTAAGATGACAGACAGATTAAAGTCAGTCGACAAACAGACATACAGACAGGCAAAAAGGCAGGATTGCAGGCGACTCACAGACACACAGATAAGTAATCCGAATGTGCAACAGAGATACCACCCTTCTCACTATGCTCGCAGTGAATGGCTCTTCCAGAAAAATAGCGCCATCACTCTGTTTCTTGTTACTTATACCGGTCCCTGAGGAAACCTAGAGTTAAAAAGATGTTCTTCAAATTTAAATAAATTTTTCCAGCAGCAGCAATAATAAGATGCCTAGGACGGAAGGGACTGCAGTGAATGGGTTAGTGGTCATTTCAGTTACTAACTCGTCCAGTACGATGACGAGTTTGCTGTTTTGTTTTGCCGTTACTGGCCGTTGATATATACACTGGTTTAAAAAAAAAAAAAAAAAAAAAAAATCTGAGGCAAGCATGTGAATAGTTGTTTTTGACTAATTTTGATATGCTTAATTCAAATTTCTAAACAGTTTTGCTCTATCACCTCTATTTTTTTTGCTTTCACATTTTATTATAATGCATATATTTATTATAATGCATATATTTATAATATAATGAGTTTATTTCATATATTAAAATGGCATATTACAGAACGAAACAAAACAGACACAACACTGACAGAACTAAATATTACCATTACTTGGATATAAGCATATAAACACACCATAGTACTACAGTCAGAAGTGAGTTTTTTTGGACGATCTGGTGTACTTTGCCTCCGGGATGTCGCGCAGGAGCATCCACCAGAAGTCCCCCATCATGCTGGGGTTCCACTTGCCTTGGTAGTTGCTCTCCATCTTAGTAATATCTTGGTGGAACCTTTCCCCATGTTCGTCACTTACTGCTCCGAGGTTCTACGGGAAAAAGTTGAGGTGAGAGTGGAGAAAGTGAATCTTGAGAGACATTCGGGACCCCATATCCAGATAAGCCTGCAACAACTTCTCGACACGCTCTTGGTAATCTAGTGCACGTTACCAAGGAAGCCATGGCAGACTACCTTAAATGCTTCCCATGCTCTCAATTCCTTCAAGGTGAGCTTCCCCTCGAATACCTTATCCTTCAGCACCTCCCGGATCTGAGGTCCGATGAAGATGCCCTCCTTGAGCTTAGCAGAACTGAGAGCTGGGAACAGAGTGCACAGGTGTTGGAAGGCAGCACCATCCTTGTCCATGGCCTTCACGAAATTCTTCATAAGGCCAAGCTTGACATGAAGAGGGGGAAGAAGCATCTTGTTCATGTCCACCAGAGGATTTTCTTGGGCACTGTGTTTCCCAGGCACGAAAGTGCTCCTAGACCCCCAGTCATTCTGCGTGTAGTGCTTGACATGTTTGAGCTTGTTGTGGCGCTCGTTTTAAACCAAGTTCCAAGAAAATAGGACGGTAAATGGATTTTTGGCAAATATTTTGGGTCTAGGCCTATATGTATACATGTACATACATATATACATGTATATCTCAAAAACTAGAGGTGATGAGTGAAAACGGATTTCGAATCTGAAATCAGCACCCCAAAATTAGGTTAGAACACTTAATTTCATGCTTGCCTAAAATTTTTTTTAAACCAGTGTATTTTGTCGAGGTGAGACCATTAAGCCTGGAATGGTTACTTACAAATTCAGAAAAACAATAATAAAAAAAAAACTAAGTTAAATAAAATCGTTCCAAGGAGGCATAAAAAAAAGTAATCGTAGTAAGCTCACATGACTGGTAAGCTCATATGGTTGGGAATAAGGAGGTTAGATACAAGTACACCCCATAACGTCAACACATTTGGAGCGAGTGCCATTCTAGCGACACCATACTGATTAACTCGGTGTTGTAAAAGCAGTTAATGCTTCCATCATTGGGTTTTGAATATATATATATATATATATATATATATATATATATATATATATATATATGTGTGTGTGTGTGTGTGTGTGTGTGTGTGTGTGTGTGTGTGTGTAATGGTTCGCTGGGAAGTCTATCAGATAAGGACATATAACTGCAGTCATGGGATGATCCACACGTAACGTTAATGCTCCTACATGTAATTCATTACGTCAGGCTGTTATACTAATGGATATACTCAGAGCGATGGAAGCTTCTCGACTTTTCCATCAGTGACCTTTAATTTTTTTTTTATATATATAAAAGAGCAGCGTTGTTTGTTTGTCCTTCAGTCACGCCCAAAACCAGGGCCAGAGACCCCCAGACCCATATGTATTCTGAATCATGGTGACCCAAGGATAGTTATAGAGGGTTCAAAATTTAGATCTTTGTCATTTGAGGTCACCGGTAGAGTGATCACCTTTTTGGCCCAGGCAATGCCAGGTGCCTCGGCATGGAGACTCACATGACCTCCGGTTCAGCCATAGGCTATGTGAGGTTGACCTCTGAGGTCATTTGAGGTCACTGGTCAGAGGTTATTTGAGTTCACCGGTAATACTTGCTCGAACGGTTGGACCCAGCAGCTCAATTTTTGGCATGGAGACTCACATCACCTCCAGTTCGGACATAGGCTATGTGAGGTTGACATCCGACGTCATTTGAGGTCACCGGTAATAGTAAACAAGTGCGTACAAATACTGTCCGTTAGCCTGCGAAACCTGAAATAGAAAGTTTCTGGACCTCAGAATAATCCGTCATCAAGAGCATAAGAGGTACATGGTCTATCTGGAGTAAAAAGTAGGATTAGAGTGTTCGCCTTTATGGCCTGGGCATCGCCAGGTACCCCTATGAATATATATATATATATATATATATATATATGGTAACACGTGAAGAAACTGTTCAATATTCAGATATCGAGTGAAAAATGAAATGTACATCTGTACAGAGTAATGCTCCATGAGCTCATGCAATCAGCTTTGAAGTCATGCTTTCAGAGCCCTATTCCCCTCTCCCCCCACCCCCGTTAACCCTATGACAGGTGGAACTTTAGAGAATCATCTGATTCTTTTAACCAAAGTCAATGCTGAGAAATAATTTAAGGATGAGGACTACTATGACAGGAAGCCAGCTTAAGAAACAAATTAAAGTCGTCAAGAATGAGATGGCGTTAATGCAGTCAAGAGATTACTGTACTCATATTCTAGGGACTGGTGTTGCTGATGGCAGTGTGGTTCAAGAGAGTAGTTGCTGATGTGGTAATGCAAAAAGGTCGATGTACCGTTAGTGCTAGAGTGGTGCTGAGAGTGCTAACGATGGACAAGGGTATGAGTGGTGCAAATGTGGCAAGGTAGTAATTAAGCAGGTGGTGCAGCATACAATAAAGAAATTACTTTGCTATTCCACATGCAGTATCATATGTTTTATAGACTTCGTTGTAGCCACGGGTGTATTCCAAACTGTGTTTAAGAATACAGAGCTGTTAAATAAACTTGAAAACAAACATTTTATTCAAAGATTACGGCTCAAACTTAGGAATGGAAAAAGTCCAGAAACAGAGAGAGAGAGAGAGAGAGAGAGAGAGAGAGGGATGACATCCCACCACCTACAAACGTTTCGCTAGTACAGTGTGGAAAGTAGTATTAGGTATAAAACTCTGAACTCCTTTTCATCGCAAACGTTCTCTTGTTTCTGTGCCTCCTTATCTCTTGTGACTACACTTTTTCATCCCTTCATCTTATCAAACAATTTAATATATATATATTCTTTAAGTCAGATATCTTTTTATGAAGGCTAGTGCAAGTAGCTATATTGTAAAACTACTTTTGGCTACATGATACTTACTTCCCCGATTATTGATACAGCATACTTAAGATGCTTACGTGGAATGGAGCAACATGAAAGCGTAGTTTTACATATCTGAGAAGATATCTGAGAATGCTTTTATGCTGTAATTCACGGTTTGTCGCTGAATATTGTTTTAAGTATGAAAAAGCGCCATCCCGGTTCAGAAGCGTTTTGATATGCAACACTCGTGTACGCATTGTTTGGGAGTTACGACTGATGAAGAAAGAAAAAAAATGATACTTTTACGACCCGATTTCTCAACTACTACGAAGGATTCCTGGACTTTAAGAGTAGTTTGTATAGTAAAGGTCTTTTAGTCCATATGCTTAAAGCTAGGCTATACAAGCTTTTTAGTGCTCGGGACTTTATATACATCATTTGAACCTAGGACGTCCCTGTGCGCTTATCCAGTGAAGTTCATATCTCTTATCAAACCGTTACTGCCGTTAGCTCCACCCATTAGCTTCACGAGTCTTGCCGGTCATGGTGCCTCCCCATTATATAGCCTTGTTTTGGATCATACCAAGAAACTGCGTCGATTGTTACCAGGTGATACCGGATGACACTAAAAGTACAAGTGATGTCTAGGAGTAGTTAACCAACAAAAATGCACTCGACATCATACAAAAGGGCAAGGAGTTTCAAGTCAGTCAGTCAGTGAATAAGAAGTGAGAATTTAACATGATAATGCATTAGGCTATTACGAGGTCATATTTTTGTTGCATTCAAGAACTTCTCGTAGAGAAATGACTTGAAAAGTATTAGTGACATTTTTAGAAATATCATCGATCAACTCCTTTAGGATAGGGATGACATACTTTTTTTCTTGCTGTCGACAGACGTGCTTCCTGTAATAAATTGTTAATAAGGTTCAGTAGCACCCTCCATATCAGGACACCCTTGCATTGTGATTTTTTTATCACATTACGAATATAATCAGATTAGGCAGCAACCCTTGTATTTAACCCCTACACCGCGGGCTTGTTTACCAATGACTTGCGTGTCCCGCGGGGTTATTTGGGCTCCGACAGACTCTCAAAAAATATTTGCCAAAAATCAGTTATTAGTCCTAGAATAATAAAATTACATATGCTTATGGCACATACCTTCTGCTTTTTCCTGGAATGATTGTTGAGCCTTTGTCTGTTACCGTAGGACTTGTGGAGACCTCTGAAGTAGGGTAACGAAGTCTCCACTTTACACTTCCCGACAACCCGTAATATGATTACCACAGCCAGATACAAACACTATAAACACTATTCTACAATTTTCAAGTAGTTTGGGATCCATACTAAAAAAAAAAAAAAACTGTGAAAGCAATGGAAATTACGAGCGCGTCTGATCGTCGCACTTGCGCTAGTTCGCTCTAGGCACTCTGTCATTTATTATTCATAAAACCCCTCACACTTTATATTTCTATTACTATATCACACTTATATATATCTGGAGTCTTTCTCCATTAGTTTCCTTCAGTCGTATTAGTTTATTGTCACTGATGTCATTCAATTTTTCATTCAGTAAAATACTTAAAGAGCCACGGATTCACTTTCACTGTTGTAACATAAATTATTTGTACTCATATATTACTAATTACTTACATTACTATTTACATTTTCTATTCTATTTTCAATATTTACCCTGCTATTTTACTTACACTATGTTATTCACTGTCACTTTCAGTAAGATAAAACTATAATACACTGTTCAATCATATGAACTGAACATCCATTGCTTTCACCTGCTATTTACACATTATTTACACATTATTTACACATTATTTCCAAATAATTCTGCTTCCACACTTGCACTGTTAGAACTGCTTCTGGCTGTGGTAATCGAAGAAGCAGGTAACACAGAGGGGAACCTGGCACTCAGCGCACTGCCAAGAGGTGCGTTTATGCTCAGGTGTGCAGCGTGTGGTATGTGCACATACCTGACACCTGCGAATCGCAGCCTTCCTTTTCCCTGTGGCAGGCATTAGCTCAGGTCTGTGCCGATCCATATACGCCCTCTGCTCAAGTCGGTCGGGAAGTGTTACTGGATGGCGCCTTGGAGTTGCTGCTGTCACCCTACCATATCTTTCCAGCAGCTGCTGGACACAAGTCCTGGTGAACAACCTCAGGGAGAAGGACTTGGGTGGCTTGACCTTCATCTTGTACAGGATGAAGGCGTTCAGCATCGTCATATCTATCAGATGCAGAAAAACTTTCCTGTACCACCTAGTATTCTTCCTGAGGCAGTCGATCTCACCAATCATCATGTCGGACTTGTCCACCAGCCGCATGTTGATATTATAGTCCAACACAGCATCAGGTTTCATCACAGGTTCGCCTGTCCTATGGTCGACCTTCCCGCTGTCTCTCATCTCCCCCTTATGTACGGTGGTGAGCACGTGCACGACCCTCTTGTCATGCCACCGTATTGCCAGCATCTTCTCACACTTGCGTAGGTGTACGTCTCCTCGCTGCGAGGTTCCCGCCTCTGGGAATTTGGGGAAGTTGGCATGATTACTTTTCACAGTGCCGCAGGAGCCAATGCCGTGCTCAGAAAGGTATTTGGCAAGTTTCGGTGCTGTATAGTAGTTGTCTGTATACAGCACATGATTCCCACCAAAATACTTTTCTAGGAGCACTTTCAATACACAGCCTGAGAAGCCAAGGGGGTGTGTTTTATCGAGATCGACAGTGCTGGCTGAATATATGACGAAGTCAAGGATGTACCCCGTCTTACAGTCGCACAGTACAAAGAACTTAATTCCAAAGCGATGGCGTTTGCTTGGAATGTACTGAACAAACCGAAGACGTCCTCTGAACAAAACCAAGGATTCATCAATGACAACCTTCTGAAAGGGGTGGAAGAATGACATAAACTTATCCTTCATTCTGCTCAGAATCTCCCGGATCTTCCAGAGTGGGTCGGTTTGGGAAGGTACATCGTTGTCGGCAAAGTGCAGGTTTCCCATGATGATCCGGAAGCGATCTCTGGCCATGTACTTGTTGAAGGTGGGTGAGGGTAGTAAGGGGTCCATGGACCAGTATTCTTCAAACTCATGCTTCTTGGAGTGTGGCATGAGAAGCATGAGGGCAAAGAACACATACAGCTCCTGCACTCCCAGCATGGACCACTGTTGCATCTTGGCTGCACCTGTACCACTTGCAGCACGTTGTGATTCATACCTGTTGGTTTCATCACATATGTGCTGCATGACTTCGTCATCTAGGAAGGCCAAAAGGTAGTCGACACACTCAGCATTTTCGTGCATAGTGAAGGCAGGCTGAACTCCTGAGGAGCTCTCATCAAAAACTAGATTTTCAGGGACAAAATCTGACCCTTCCGTCCACGCGAAGGCGTCCAGGATTCCCTGTCGTGGTGGTGTAGGGCGGGTGGTGGTGGTGGTGGTGGAGGTTGGCTGTGAGGGAGGTTTATCTCGGTCAAGGTGACTCGCACTGACCCTAGGTTGCCGTACAGCACTATCAGCCCTTACCCTACTAGCTACACTACTTTTCACTCTCCTTGATTTACCTCTACCTCTACGGCCTGCCTTCACTGTTGATGCTGGTGGTGACTCCGATGACGAAGACTCCGGAGATAACTCAGCCGACCTTGATGAAGAGATGAGTAAAGTGGGGCTTGGGGAACAGGGAGGTGAATGCACTCGTGACTCATGGTGGGCTGGGTCACGTGGGGGCATTGTTCTAGGGCTAACACGCCGCCTTTTCACTCCCTTCCCAAATTCTTGTCCTTGCTGCACTAAAGGCTCCTTTCCCTTGGAGCTAGACACTGATTCACTTACTGTAGCACTCGTTATTGCTGATTCTGGCGCGATAACCTCACCCGGCTCATCACACGATTCACCCGAATCGTCATAGTCACTGTCCATCATTATCATGGACAATTCTGCCAGTTCACGTGCCACTGCAGAGTCACTAAGGCCTTTCCTGCTTGCCTCACCACTTTTCTTTGGAGTAGAGGTCACGGGGCCCTTTGCAATGGGCGCAGAAGCGGCAGGAATGGCGGGGCGCGAGTGCGACATGGTTTCTCTACAGCGGAGGACAAGGAACTAAATGCCGCGGCTTATCTGAGAAGGGAAGGGTTGACAATGACACTTTAGGCTGACTGCTGCTAACTTACAGGCTAATTTTTTATAGGTAGAAAATCTCGGCAATCTATCTATCTATCTATCTATAGCCCGACGCCCTAATCCCGCAAAGGGTGGCTGCAGACAAAACGCCTCCAAGTCACTCTGTCACCCACCATTTGACTCCCCTCCCCCCAACTCACCCCCCCCTCCATCATATACCTCTCAACTCCATCCCTCCACCTCATCCTCGGTCTACCCCTCCCTCTCCCCCCCTCCACCTCACCTACATACACCCTCTTAGTCAGTCTTTCATTCTCCATCCTCTCCACATGTCCAAACCACCTCAGTGTATTTCTCCTAATCTTTTCAACCACATCCACATCTACCCCACAACGTTCCTTCACTTCTTCATTCGTCAACCTGTCCCTCCATGTCACTCCACATGCTCCTCTCAAGTAACTCATTTCCACTGCTCTCACTCTTGACTTGTTCCCCTCTTGCAAGGTCCACGCCTCGCTTCCATACGTCAGAGTAGGGATCACAATACCATCATGCAGTGACTTCTTAACTTCCATACTCACCTCCCTATTTCTCATCACTGCTTTCAGTGTGCCAACAACCTTCCTTCCCTGCTGTACCCTTTCACGTACTTCATCCCCCAAAGTTCCATCCTTACTCATCACACTACGGCAATAAATAAAGAAATAGGTAGTTCCAGGTGAATGTAAATGTCAGTTAGGATTCTCCCTTCCTTTCTGATATATATTTTTATTACAGACATCGATTACAAGGCATAAATCAAAAGGGAAATTACCGTGGTAATGTAGCGTATGAATGTACGTGAGGTTTTGTCAGGTGATAATTAGCCAATTTCTGGTGTATAACACTATCACTTACCTGTTTTTTGTTTTTTTTGGTATATATTATTTTGTATAAGTATAGGGCATAGGGCTTATTTCAATGGATGAAATCTGTGGAAAAATCTGGGGGAAATTTGCGTAGCGCAACGCGGCGTGGGAGGTGAGAGGACAGGGTAATGGAGGGCAGGTAGGGAGGGGAGTCACGAAAGGGGTAAAATCGTTAAATTGTCAACAATGGATCGGAGTACAGATGAGATTTGGAGTGCTGACTAGTGTTGGACATTGGCAGTACTGATAGATAATACAAGCCACCACTTGAGAGCCCGGGATAATTCAAAATAACACAGAATCACAAAAGTGATGCCCCGCGGTATGATCCATTGTGGCTGAGCGTCACGAAAGTGACGCCCCGCGGTTAAGGGGTTAAGGAATATTTAGCAACTCTTTCCGTGCCAGGGCGTCTGTCGTGTTTCAATTCTGTTACCCGTAAATGATTATAATCAGCATATGAGATATGCTTTGGGTCATGAAGACGGTTAAAAGAACCTCCATTAATTCTTTCGAAAGCATGGTATCTTTTAAGTTTTGTTCTGCTCATCAGGTTTTCTTAAGTTTGTGTGACGCCAGTCCTGCTGCTGGGGATGGAATGAATTTTCGTCAACCCCTACAACTCTAGAAAATCATTTATAATTCATTATTGCTATTGTACCTCCAAAAGACTTTAATCAGCGTAAGACTAAGATTCAGCAATTAAGTTACACCTTCTTAGATAAATAAAATTGTCGTGTTTCAGAGTTAAATTGACATATCCCTTCACTATGGCAACTTATATATATATATATATATATATATATATATATATATATATATATATATATATATATATATATATATATATAATATATGTTCGTGCTTTTCTGCTTGCAATATTATTCAGTCTTGGGGCCTTAAATATAACTATTCATACGTTATCTACTGGTTGACCACTACCCTAATTAAATCAAATCGTGTGAAGCGGCAAGAATAAAACATAAACATTGTCTTTGCTGTGGACGGGGAAAAGAAGGTTCACAGCAAACGTAGTGAGCAGAGTCTAGCATACAGCAGGTGATGCGATCTTGGGAGAGATGTCGCAAGTTACTTCTGGTGTGAAAGTGATAAACGCTGTTACCAGTGTGTGAGTACTCCCTCATAGGGGTAAAGTTAGGTCAGGGTAGGCTGTGAATCTTGTCCCATGTAGCCTACACCTGGTATGAAAATGAATGGTACAACGGAGTAAAAAGGAAAGCAAACAGCAACAGACCTAATGGTCCTTTCGAGGCTGCTTGTTACAGAGAAGACTATCACTATGATATCTAATTCCACAAATTGAAGGTAAGGATGGTAAAGCAGGAAGGCTCTTCCCCACCCACCAAACTCTCCAGTCGAACCTGGCAGGAAATAAAGTGAGAAGGGCCACCAAGCAGCATGGAAAAGCTGACATGGAACTAACTTAGGAAAGACTGAAAACTGGTAAACTATATCCTGTCCTACTATACCTATACACTACAAGTGTTAATAAGTTACAATAATTATAAATTACATAGTATTTCCCTGCCATAGTTTCATCACGATCTTAAATAGAGAAAAACAGCTTACGTAATTATACAGTCATGAAGGCGTTTAGCTGTGGGTCAGAAGCAAGATACTTATCCAAGCGATTTTTGAATGTCACCACAGTACTGCAATCAACGACATCCCTGGGCAATTTATTCCAACTATTAACAACCATGTATAAGAAAAAATCCTTCGCTTCATTTGACTGGAAATGCTTTCCAATAATCTTGTACCCATGACCTCTAGTATAATTCGAACGATCAATGGCAAAGTACTTGTCAGCATCCATATTATCGATTACTTTAATAATCTTGAATACTTGAATCAGATCCCCTCGTCGTCTGAACTTTGATAGGTTAACTTTAGCCCATTTAATCGCTCCTCTTATGATTTGCTCCTCAGTCTGGGTATCATTTTTGTTACTCGTCGCTGAACTCTCTCAAATTTCTCTATGTCTTTCCTGTAATATGGTGACCAGAACTGCACACAGTACTCTAGATGTGGATGAACTAAGGAACTGTACAGGGTAGGAATTATATTTTCAGATCCGAACTCAAGTGATCTACCTATTAATCCAAATAGTTTGTTAGCTTTCTTTATAGCTTCTCTCCATTGTTTACTTGGCTTAAGATCATCTGTTACAATTATTCATAGATCTTTTTCATGGTTTATATTCATGAGTTGAGAATGATTCAGTGTATAACTACATTTTTCATTTATACTTCCAGTATTTAGAACTTTGCATTTATCGGTACTAAAATCCATGTGCCATTTTTCAGCCCAGTTAAGCAATTTATCAAGATCCCTTTGAATCAGTATTCTTTGTTCTTTGATCTGGGGTGTTAGGTTCGGTTAGGTTAGGTTGTGGGTATTGTCCCATGTGATAGTTTAGTTGTGAGTATTGTCCCATGTGATAGTTTTTTTTTTTTTTTTTTTTAATGCAAGAAACAAGGAGTCAAAGGCAAGAAGCCCGCAAATTGTTCCCTACAAGGAAAAATAAAAATAAGATTAGAGAGAGCCAAATACAACATCTGTTCACCTCGAGATGTCTGGACATAATGGGTAAAAAAAAAAAAAAAAAAAAAAAAAAATCATAGGCAGTAAGAAATGCAGAACGAGGAAGATAGTTCCAGAGGTGGCCTGTTGTATACATGAAGGACTGGGAGTAAAGGTTAACTCTTGCATTAAGGAGTTGGACCGAAAAGGAATGAGAATTTCCTGTTAGATGGATGCTACACGCTCGCCGTAATGGTGGGGGAATGCAAGCAGACAGTTCAGAGAAGCAGTGACCACTGAAGTACCGATGGAAAAAAAGGGCAAAGATGCAACAGTGCGGAGAAGAGACAGAGGTTGAAGGGAGCTAATAAGAGGAGGAGAGTTAATGAGACGAAAAGCCTTTGACTCCATCGTGTTGAGAAGAGCCTTCCCACACTTGAGAGTGAAACTGTACATAGAGGCGAATAAAACTCATGTCTGAAGTTAACATCTGTGGAGGGGTAAAGCGGGCACGGAGTGGGCTTAGGATGCCCACTCTTTTGGAAGCAGATTTTACAAGAGAGGCAATATGATCTTTTCAAGATAAATCCCCAGAGAATAAAACCGCAAGCATGTTCAAAGGCGATGCAGGATTGAGTTGATTATCGTTAAAAGTCAGAGGATATTCCTGTTCTAGATTTTGACGGGTCGAAAGATGTAGGAACTGAGTTTTTGATGCATTAAAAACAAGATTACTTTTACACCAATCATTATTACCCAAGTCAGATATTAAGTGTGCCATTGTCTCATCCCTTGTTGTTGAAGTAACCACTGAGATAGACGTAGCGGGAAGTAGACAGAAAGGCGAAGGGTGGAGTCATCTGCGAATGAGAGAATAGGGTTAGCTGTACACCTTAGAAGGTCATTGATGAACAGAGGGAAGAGAGTTGATGATAGGACAGAGACCTAAGGAAGACCAATATTAATAGCCCTAGGAGAAGAAGCGCTAGGAGAAACACATTGAGGTGGTTTGGCCATGTGGTGAGGATGGAGAGTAGATACTGACGAGAAGAGTGTATGTGAGTGAGGTGGAGGGGGGAGAGAGAGGGGGAGGTCAAGGATGAGATGGAGGGATGGAGTGGAGACTTATATGAGAGAGAGGGGTGTGAGCTGGGAGCAGGGCAGTGAAATGGCGGGGGACAGGGTGACATGGAGCGATTTATTTGTGGCCACCCCTTACGGGATTAAGACGTCTGGCAATAGACAGATAGATAGAAAAGAACGATGGCCGTCTACCGCAGCAGTTATAGAACGACCAGAATGGAAGCTAAAGGGGAAGGCACAGATAGAAGGATGGAAATCGTAGGAAGGCAGTATGGAAATTAAAGATTTATGCTAGACTCGATCGAAAGCCATTGAGACGCCAAGTGCAGTGGCAAAGCCTTCGTCAAGTCCAGAAAGGAGGATAACCAGGAGTCTTAAAGGATGTGCGGAATCCACACTGATGATCGAAGAGAAGATTATTATAAGAAAGGTGCTTTTTTTTTTTTTTGCTAAGAATAGATTCAAAATCTTTGGAAATACAGGATGCTAAAGCGATTGTGCAATACTTAGAGGGCTGCGAATGGTCACCCTGCTTTGGGACAGGCTGAATGAGGGCAACCTTCCAGCGAGAAAGGTACAACTTGATAAAGGCAAAAGAGTTTACGTAGGCAGGCTGTAAGCATAGAAGCTCAGTTCTTGAGGATAACTGGAGAGAGCCCATCAGGCATCAGGCCCATATGCCTTGTTAGTATTGAGGTCAGTGGTGGCAGAAAACACATGAACTGAAGAAATTTTAACGTCAGCCAAGAGGAAGTCAAAGGATGGAAGTGATGGAGGAAAAACTTGGAATCGTCTAAGGTGGATTATGAGGAGAAAGTCTGAATGAAGAGTTCTGCTTTATCAGTAGATGAAACAGTTAGTCATCATGGTGGAAAAGAAGAGGGAAGAATGATGAAGTAAAGTTGTTGAAAAGGTTTTTGCCAAGTTGCCAGACGGAGCATTTAGTATGAATGAAATTATTTTTTAGCAGAATGAAGAACAGACAGCACGAATCGGGGCAGAAACATAAAAGAGATGAGATTCAGGGGCAGATGGGTCCAGTACCATTTGAAGGCCCTCTCCTAGTTAAAGACAACATTAGAACAAGCGTGATTAAACCAAGTTTTATTCTGTAGTAGGCACAGAGTAAGGGAAAGGACTGTATGCTTCCATGCTCGAGAGAATAACCTCCAAATGTGTGAAGCATACTCGGATGGCTGTCTGCCATGGAAACAATAATCATTCCATGGAAAATCAAAGAAGTACTGCCTGAAGGCCTCCCAGTGAGCAGTTCCAAACTGCCAAAGCCTCTGCTTCTTGGGATGGTCCACCGGCCATGCTGGAGCGATAGGACTGGTTAAGGTGATAAGGTTGTGATCGGAGGAGCCCAACGGAGACAAAAGATTAACAGCATAAGTAGAAGGATTAGTTGTAAGGAGTAAGTCAAGTTTGTTGAAACTCTCTCCAAGGCAGTTAGCAGTACTGATAAGGTACTGTACAAGCTGCTCTAGGTCATTAAGGATAGAAAAGATGTAGGCTTGTTCATCAGGAAGATCAGTGAAAGGAGAGAAGAGCCAAAGGTGTTGGTGAACAACGAAATCACCTAGAATGTGGATTTCACAGAAAAGAGAAATTAATAGGATGTTTTCCGTCTTAGAAGTAAGATAGTCAAGGAATTTTTCATAGTCAGTAAACGTAGGAGAAAAGTAAAGAGTACAGATATATTAAGTCAGAGAATGACAGGATAGCCGAAACCAGAGAGTTTAGAATTCAGAAGCTTCAAGTTCAGAAACACGAGAACAAGGTGTGTTTTTGTTACTACGTAACAGCCATCTTTGGCTTTAAGTGAGTATAGAGAAGTAGAAGGATACAGAGAAGGATTTGCAATCAGTCGCTTAACACAGCTGAGTCTCATTAAGGAAGACAAGGAGAAGTTTAAAGGAAGAGAGATGATGTTCAACAAAAAGAAAAATTAAAGGATAGACTGTGAATATTGCAGAAATGAAGAGGTGAAGCAGACAGTGGTTTCAAGCATCTCTCTTTGTCGTTACCGAGAGAGGGGCGAATAGTGGGAGCTTTTATGGTCCCTCCCCCCTATCCCCCGGGGACACCGAAGCTAGGTGTTAAGGTGCTTTTTTCCTTGTTTTTTTTTTTCTTTTAAGAAAAGGAAGTGTGATGTGTAATGAGCATGTAGTTTGCTGTTGACAGTTGGAGGAAATTGAATAGGAGAGTATGCTGGTCTACTCTCTGTGTTACCGAAACACCTAAAAAGTTCCTCAAAGGGAGGTGGTCAGAAGCTAGTCCCGAAGGCTGATGAAACGGGAGCTCCAGCTCTCCCTATCATTAGTTTTCCATCCACTTTGGAAGCACTGCCTTGTTCAACTGATGCTACTGTCTACTCACTGCTTGGATTAACCCCATTTTTCTCCTCGGCATATGAGTCTTCGTAACAGCTTTTCATAAATGATACAGGCTGCACAGAACATCTCAGTATTCTGTCATATGATGATAATAGACAAATTTCGGTAATATCAACAAAGTCTGCAACTGTAGTAGAAGATATCAGTATCACTATCATCATCCATCGACTGCTCGGAACAACTCTAGTGTTGTATTTCGGCTAACGTCAGTCTCTTTTAATCAACTGACAGCTAGAAATAGAGCCTGAGAGTGTTGATACTATGTTGTCTGTTATCGAGGTCTGTTTAATAACGAGACAGTTTGCATCAGGACCGTACTAGAGTGTACCTAGGCTAAGTGTAATTCGCTTAATAAATCATAGACGAAGGGATGTTACAAAATGAAAGGGATGTTACGAAGGTACGAAATGGAAGGAATATAACGAAATGGAAGGGGAGTTACGAAATGGAAGGGAAGTTGAGAAATGGATGAGATGTTGCTAAATAGAAGGGGTATTGCAAAGTGGGAGGGGTGTTACGAAACGGCAAAGATGTTGGGAATAGGAAGGGGTATTACGAAATGGAGGGTGTGTTGCGAAATGGAGGGGGTATTACGAATTGGAAGGGGTGTTACGATGTAGAGGGGGATATTACGAACTGGAAGGGATTTTACGAAATAAAGGGGGGGTATTACGAACTGGAAGGGGTGTTACGAAACCTGTTAAGCCGTGAGGAATACGTCCCCTTGTGAGGGCGTGGCCTCCTGGGGTTACGACCGTGTTAAGTGGGGCGGGCGAGGCGCTGCTGAGTTAAGTTTCCTCCACGACCAGAATAAAAGTGTGAATCTGCTCATGAAAATAAAATTCCAGGTGAAAGTTTGGGACGTTACGCCATAACTTTATTGGTCATTTTCTCTCTCTTCGCAGAATATAGGACCTTACCGCCTAAAAATTGAGAAAGCTTATTAAGACTTAAACATTTCTCAGCCAAATCTCATTTTAAATATGAACTTCCACAGATTCATGTTAGCAAAACACCACAAAAAGTCAGCGTCTTGGGACACTGATACTCAAACTTAATTCACTTTCTTAGCAGATTCGCATTCTACTACTTACATTCCCTCGATATTGCAGGAGGTACACTAGTGGACATAAATAGCTAACAGTTCCCTATAACATGCAGTTTGAACCCTGGCTAATACTGCCATCTCTTTATCGTGAATACTGAACTGCAAAAACAAGATCAGCAATAATAAATGATACTAGCCATGAGAATGGCTATGGAGAATATGTAGCAACAGCCAAGGTACTGTGTTGTTATGACAGTGAGATACAGAAAATAATGCTAAAAAAAGCCAAAATCTCAAACCTAAAGAAGTCTAATTATGCCACCTTTCCCTTACCAGTTCATTATTTTGCTCGAGGGCATCTCTATGAAAGACCCTACTGTATTTTTTCTTTACTGTGGCGGGGGATTGGCAGGTGCTTCAGTTCTATAGAATTTGGCAGCTTTTGCGACCCTGTAGGACCCTTTCAGGACCCTGCAGCTCATGCATCACGTCCGTAGACTTTAATGACTAGAAATACCCAGTGGTGGGATCCTGAAGCTCCCGTTTCTATCTAGTACTTTTGTGGTTAATTAATATTTTCGTCAGTGAGTAATGATGCAAACTATGCCCGTATAAATATGCTTTAATTAAATGGAACAGCCCACGAATTAAGCAACTAAGAAAAAAATGTTTAAGAATCCCTCAGGCAACGAGGATAGAGTTGTGTGGGCCGTATGCCTAGAAATAACATCACAAAGAAATTGCGACCCTGTTTTCTTGCGGACATTTATGGAACGACTGTGGTTAGTATATTTGATCAGCCTACATCCCACATTAAACATCGAGGTCAGAAATGAGGCTGGAAGGTCATGCACGTTCTGTTAGTCACGTCCTTCAGAAATTGTCATCAAAACAGTGGCATCTGCCATCCGCCTAGTGCTGTCAGTTTAAAGCTGATGGACCAACGAGATCCAATTTTCGAACTTTCAGTATCTCATCTATCATTCTTTGGACAGAATCATCATCATCATCATCATCATCTCTCTCTCTCTCTCTCTCTCTCTCTCTCTCTCTCTCACACACACACACACACACACACACACACACACACACACACTCACTCACACACACACACACGTGCGCATTTCTCTGTTCTCATTTTGCATTTCATTTCTTCTCATTTCAATATTAACCCCGTCAGGATATGTTTTTTTCTTTTGATTTTGGGTCCCAGTTGATGCTATTATGCGGCTCATGAAAAGACATCTCATGCAGATGTGATTAAAAATACTGAAAATTCCATGAACCCCGTACTATAGTATAAAAAACTTTGTACTCCTTCCCCTCTCTACGGCAACTTGCAAATCATCATGGTGGAACCTGGTCCCAGCGGGGGTAGGGTGGTGGGTGGCTGGAAGGAGTGGGAGAGTGGGTGGGTTAATGGGTCAGGTGTTCAGGGTGGGTGGATGGGTGTGGTGGGGCAGGATGGCTGGATGGGTGCTGTGGGGCAGGGTGGGTGGATGGGTGTGGTGGGGCAGGATGGGTGGATGGGTGCTGTGGGGCAGGGTGGGTGGATGGGTGTGGTGGGGCAGGGTGGGTGAATGGGTGTGGTGGGGCAGGGTGGGTGGATGGGTGTTGTGGGGCAGGGTGAGCGGATGGCAATGGTGGCAGTACGGTACGGTACGGAAATAATATCGTAGTTCCGATAGTTTAATACTATCGTAACGTAATTTCGTACCATACCTAAAGAACCGTACCGTACCGGTAATATAAAATAAATTTTAAATTTCGTACCGTCATTTCGTACGTAATTTCGTACCTCTTTGAAAATGAATCGATAATATAAACTATCTTTGCAAGCAATTCCTAGTCCAGTTTCAATACTCACTTATTATAACTGTTTTTTTGCTGTTAGTGGAAATTCTATCTATCTAATTATTGCCAGACGCCTTAATCCCGTACGGGGTGGCCACAAATAAATCGCCTCCACGTCGCGCTGACCCTCGCCATTTCATTCCCCTGCTCCCAACTCACATCCCCCTCTCTCATATACCTTTCTACTCCATCCCTCCATCCCATCCTCGGCCTCCCCTTCCCTCTCCCCCCCTCCACCTCACTCACATACACTCTCCTCATCAGTCTCTCACCCTCCATCCTCTCCACATGGCCAAACCACCTCAGTGTGTTCCTCTTAACGCTTCCTAACACATCCACATCCACACCACAACGCTTCTTTATATCCTCATTTGTCAGCCTGTCTCTCCATGTGACTCCACAGGCTCCTCTCAAATAACTCATTTCCACTGCTCTCACTCTTGACTTGTGTCCCTCCAACAACGTCCAAGCTTCACTTCCATACGTTAGAGTTGGTATCACAATACTGTCATGTAGTAACTTTTTCACTTTCATGCTCACTTCCCTGTTTCTTATCACTGCTTTTAAGGAACCAGCAACCTTTCTTCCTTGTTGTACCCATTCAAGCACTGCACCCTCCAAACTTCCATCCTTACTCATCACACTGCCCAAGTACTTAAACGTACTCACATTTTCCATTTCCTCACCACCCAACCTCACTGTACATTCACTGACTTCACCTCTCTCAAAGACCATCACTTTACTCTTCCCTACATTCACCTTTAGATTCCGTTTCTTACACACTCTCCCAAACTCATCCACCAAGCCTTACAGCTCCCCTTCGCCATCACTTATCAACACAGTATCATCTGCAAACAACAGTACAGGGAGCTTCCAGGCACTACCCTCTCTCACTAGGGCCACTCCAACATCACTGCCCTACCTTGTACCTCTTTTATTTCCCCATCCATGTACAGACTGGTCATCCATGGAAACATGACACAACCCTGTTTCAACCCAAGCTTGAAAGAGAAAAGTTCACTCAGTTCACTATCCACATGCACTGCAAGCTTAGCACCATCATACATACTCTTCACACCATTCAACAACGTCCCATCTACGTCATTTATTCTTAATACTTTCCACAATCCTTGTCCATCCACCCTGTCATATGTTTTCTCCAAATCCATGAAAGCCGCATACAACTTATTTCCCTTCTCTAGAGAATTTCCACTAAAGATCTAGGAATGAATATCTGATCTACATAACCTCTTCCCTTCCTAAATCCTCCCTGTTCTTCTCCAGCTTATTCCTCTGTTATTTCCCTAACACTGTCAATATGTATCCTACCATACACTTTTCCTATTACACCAAAAAGACAAATGCCCCTATGATTACCACACTCTTCTTTTTTCCCCTTTTCCTTTGTACAAGGGAATAAGTATACCTGACTTCCAATCCCCCGGGACTTTACCTTCCTCCCAGGCCAATCTGCACATCTTCCACATCCATTCTACTATTATCTCTTCCTCATGCTTCAGCATTTAATCACACACCCCGTCAATTCCTGGGGCTTTCCCTAATTTGACTTTCTTCATTGCTTCCATAACATCTATCGTATTGATTTCTTCTTGTCTTCTCACCTCCCTCCTTCTCCCAGCCATTCCCCAGCCATTTATACTCGCATTACTTCCATCCTCTATGTTCAACAATTCCTTAAAGTGTTCTCTCCATCTGCTTACTTTTCTCCCTTCTCTACTAGTAATCTACCATTTTTATCTTTCACTCCCCTATTAACTTCACTGCCACCCTGTCTTACTCTCTTCACCTCTTTCCAGATCATTATCTTGCAGTCCCTCTACTTTACACTCAAATTCCTTCCAAATTCCTCGTCCACTCTATTCTTACTCTCTCTTACTAATCTTTCACCTCTCTCTTCCTTTCTACACATATCTCTCTCTTCCACCTCTCAACTTCTTCCACGCCCCTATTTCTCATCCATTCATTGTATGCTATCTTCTTTTGTGCCACAGCCTGTCTCACCTCTTCATTCCACCATGCTGTTCCTTGCACTCCCTTCCGTCTTCTCTTCACTCCCCACACCACATCACATGCTGCACATATCTCTTCTGTGAATATCTTGCACACACCTTCCAAGTCCCCCATCTGCTTCAATTCATATTTACCCAATCGTTCGTCCACCTTTGTCTTATACTTTGCCTTTTTCTCATCCTCATGTAACCTTTCCACTCTCCTTGCAACAACTCCTTCCTCCTGTCCTTCCCTTCTTCTGTTTCTCCATCTTACTTTGATCTTGATTCTGGTCACCACCAAGTAGTGGTCAGAAAGTCCACTCCCCCAGCCTCTATAACGTCTTGCATCCATTACACATCTTTGCATCCTTTCATCCACACATACATAATCAATCATTACCTTCCTTTCATTCAGTTCACCACCCACCCTTCTCATCACTCGCAATGTATACCTGTGGATCATTTTATGCCTGAAGAGCGTATTGGCTATCACCAACCCCCTCCCGGCACAAATATCCACTAACGCACTGCCTTTCTCATCCATCTGAGCAGGCACACTCCACTCACCAACTATTCCATCCACCTTCACATTCCCTACTTTACCATTCATATCACCAATCAAAAACACACTCTCAATCCTTCCAAACTTTTCCATGCACACTTCCACGTTTGTCCAGAACTCTTCTCTCACTCTGCTTGCACGATCTTACGTTGGCACATACATGCACACAATCGCCCACATTTGTATTCCAAGTTTCAATCTTACCCACACATTTCTTGAGCCAACTGATACATACTCTCTTATGTTCTTCTTCCATCTTTTACTCACAACAATACACACTCCTTCTTTTGCCCTCTCATTCTCACCTACTCCTGCATATATACCCCATCCATACTCCCATTCTCTCACACTCTCTCCTCACCATTTAGTTTCAGTTACTCCAAATACATCCACTTTCACACCTTGAAGCACCTGGACAATCTCTCTCTCTCTCTCTTTCACCTCATCATTCGCACCCCTTACATTCCACGTTGCGATCCGTACCATGTCCTTTGTCCGGTCCTTGGTCGTCATCTTTTGGTCCGAGGCTTCTTGTTCGTCTTTTTAGTTAGCTGTTTTCCGCCAACTGTAAATATATTAAGTGTGTGTGTGTGTGTGTGTGTGTGTGTGTGTGTGTGTGTGTGTGTGTGTGTGTGTGTGTGTGTGTGTGTGTGTGTGTGTGTGGTAACTGACCTAACATTTGATTTACATTCATATGGCAATGGGATTAAATAAAAATAAGGATTACTGACTTGGCTTGTACTAGAATTTTCTTTGAAAAATTGCGTGCTTAAATCAAACTATCATAAAAATAAACAACCTAACGAGTCAAGTAGCAATGATGCAGACGGCGCTACAGTAAATACCTAATCCAAATCATTATTTATATACTTTGTATAAATAAATCGAATAATTTAATCACTTAACTCTGTAGGCCTTCAGTGGACGTACAGTCGTACCGACCTTGTACTTTAACACACACACACACACACACACACACACACACACACACACACACACACACACACACACACACACACACTAAAACATAAGGTTATATCTTAAAATAGAACATTCGTCAGGGAAATAATTAGGTTACCCTATTTAAAAGGCAATATTTGTCATCTGGATTATTCTGGAGAGTGGACAGTCACATTTGAATAAATAAGTGCGGAACGGGTACTGAAAAGGTACGGAAAAATTAACGTAATTTCGTACTGTACCGTACTTAAAAAGAAATATTGTACCGTAATTTCGTACCGTACTTACAAGTGAAGAAATACCATACCGTACCGTAATCCCGTACCGTATCGTATCGTATTGCCACCCTTTGTGGATGGGTGTGGTGGGGCAGGGTGGGTGGATGGTTGCGGTGGGGCAGGGTGGGTGGATGGGTGTGGTGGGGCAGGGTGGGTGGATGGGTGTGGTGGGGCAGGGTGGGTGGATGGGTGTGGTGGGGCAGGCTGGGTTGATGGGCATGGTGAGGCATGGTGGGTGTATGGGTGAGGTGAGGCAGGGTGGGTGGATGGATGTGGTGGGGCACGGTTGGTGGATGGATGTGGTGGTGACTGTTGGTGGATGAATGTGGTGGGGCAGGGTGGGTGGATGGGTGTGGTGGAGCAGGTTGAGTGGATGGGTATGGTGGGGCAAGGTGAGTGGATGGGTGTGGTGGGGCAGGGTGGGCAGATGGGTGTGGTAGGGCAAAATGGGTGGATGGGTGTGGTGGGGCAAAATGGGTGGATGGGTGTGGTGGGGCAAAATGGGTGGATGGGTGTGGTGGGGTAGGGTGAGGTGGGGCACTCAAGGTAGGTGGGAGGGCAGGATGAGTGGGTGGGTTTCTGGGTAAGCAGGGTGGTCAGGGTATATGGGTGGATGGTTAAATGGTTATTGGGTAAATAGGCCCATGTTGACTACGTCCATGTGGAGAATAGTTTTATGCTGTGAACAGATAAATGTGGGAAAACAGGTCAAAGGGGAATATACAGTATATCTGTAGAACTGAACCGAAGTAGGAACACAGATCCAGTGGGAAATAACAGGTCCATTTGGGGAAATTTGTCCATGGGAGGAAAAAAGTCTGTGTGAATATGAGTTCTCTCGATGGGAAAAATATGTCAGTAAGAGAAAATTAGTCCATAGGGTAATAAGCCCATGGAGAAAATAGTTCCAAAGGGGGAAATAGGTCCTTGGGGAAAATATATCTGTGGGGAAAATTAGATCCATAGTAAAACTAGGTGCAAACGGAAAAAATGCTCTTACCCAAAATTGGGTTATGATAAAAACAGGCCCAATGGGAAAATGAGTAAATTAATGAAATTTTGTCGGGGCATGAACACGTTCCTAGAGGAAAACAGGTGGGTGTGTGATGGTACTTGAGAGGTGTAGCCTCAGATGGGTTTATGTGCTGGTCATAATATAAATTTTTTTCTTTAGGTTTCCACACCATAGTGTGGAGGCCATCCTAGAAGTGCCTACTAGCACTAGTCATACGAAAAACCCTATCCCCACTTAAGTTACAAGCCAGCCAGGATGGGTATGTTGGCTGTTGACCTCCCCCCTCCACACACACACACAAACACACACACACACACACACACACACACACACACACACACACACACACACGCACACACACACGCACACACACACACACACACACACACACACACACACACACACACACACACACACACACACACATTGCTCGAGACCCTTTGTGTTGGAACCATGGCCAGAAAATGTAGTGGACCTTTGGAGGTAGGGACTAAGAGAGCACAGAGAAAGATTGCAAGGTCAACTTATCCTCCACCTCTCCCGAGACCTTGTTGAACTAGAACCCCAGCTGGATAAGGTAGAGGCCCTTCAAAGGTAGGGATTTTAATGGCATGGAGGAGATTGGCCAGACCACCTCATCCCCATCTCTCCTTAGACTCTTTTAACCCACCACACCCCATTATCGTGTGGATACGTCACCACGTTTTGTCACGGTGACACCCGTTGACGTATCCATATGTGTTGCAATTGCAAGGTCCGTCACTTGCACATTTTTCAAATTTTGCGCGTGATTTTTGGTACGTATATGCGGGACACCTTCCTCTACCTGCTGCCAGGCAGGGACAATGCCTTATCTCGCATGACCTACCCCCCTGCACGCCATTGTCTGTATAACTCACCTGTTACCAGTGACCTGGACAGTAAAGACATATTGCGTCACGGTACGAAATTCAAGGCGAGAGTGATTCCCTAGTCGAAGACGATGTAGAGGACAAAGTTTACGTGGTGCCAGAGGAAGAAATGAGCAGAAGTGATGAGGAGGTAATGTTGCCAAGGAAGGCGCAGTACGTTGATGTGTCCAGTGAGTGAAACAATGCTTATACCATCTATATTATTGTGTGAAAAGCAATATATTCTTGTACTCCATAGAAATTCGTACCGAATGAACAAATATCTACCTATTCTGAGTGGTTTTCAATAGTTACCACTACATAGAAAATGCGAAAGCCACAGTGCGGCTCCAGTGAACACTGTACCAGGTGTTTAAAGGGTCACCTGTTTAGACCACTTCTAATCTCAGGTGAGCACTTTTTTGGGAAATATCCAATGTTTCTCATCAAAAGAGGAGGAGCCCCCCAATTTTTTCCCGAAAATCTGCCGGGATTGGGGGGGGGGGTCAGTGGTGAATATTCGGTCGGGAAGCGGTGGGTTAAACCCCAGACCCAGCAGGAAAAGTTGGTTGGGACCCTTCCAGGATGGAGGTGAACCTGCTCATTTACATCCCCGTGATGAGCAGGCTTGTGCACTGTTTAGACTAAGTGGGGCCATATTAGAAGGGTCCATAAGCAGCAGTCAGACAAAACGAAATCCATCAGCCACTGCACGGGATGACAGCTCGACTCGGTACCAGTACCAAGTTCCAGCACTATAATGTAGTGCTGAAACTTGTGACTATAATGATTATACTGTTAAACTGTAGCACCATCCCAAGCCAGGAAAAATGGGGAGGGCTAGCACCGGGAATAGTGTCTGGCCGTACAACTGTCCAAAACAAAAATGGCAAACCAGGATAGTCTCGGAGGCGCAGGACAGAGCTTTATGATGAACATTGGCCAAACACATCTATCTCATAATTACAGTATCAGAGTGGGAAAAGTTGGAAGATAAAGAATTGGACAAGTCAGTGACCAGGGAAAATGGGCAGAATCACTGGTCAGGACATTGGGCAGGCACAGTGGACAAGAAGAGTGAACAGGAAATCAACAATGAACAATAGACAGCAAGAGCAGACAGGAAGAGTACAATGCAAAAATGGACAGGAGCAGTGAAAGGAATGGCAGAATAGAATGACAGGAAGAATGGACATGAAAAGTACAATCAACAGAAACACGACAGTGGAAATGGGCAGTGGGTAGGAACAGGACAGTGGGTAGGAGCAGGAGAGTATGCAGAAGCTGGAGAGTAGGCAGGAACAGGGAAGTGGGTGGGGCTAGAAGAGTGAGCAGGAAAAGGAGAGTAGACAGGGACATGAGACTGGGCAGGAAGAGGAGAGTGAACAGGAACAGGAGAGTGGGCTGGAACAGGAGAATGGAGCTGAGAGTGAAAAGATCAGACAGAAAAGGAGAGTGTGCAGATTCTCATGTAGTTGCATACACTGTAGGAGTAGACTGTGCCACAAGTCGACCAGGACAGTACTCCCAGGGTGGATGGAAAGCTGATGACAGGGAGAGCTGGAGCTCCCGTTTCATCAGCCCTCGGGACTAGTTCCTGACCATCCCCCTTTCTTGAACTTTTTCAGTGTTTCAGTAACAGAGAGTTGGCCAGCATGCTCTCCAATACATGTTTCTTTAACTCTCAACACCAAACCACATGCACAGTACACACTACACTTTCTTCTCAAAATTAAAAAAGGAAAAATGGCGTTATTCAATCAGGCCTTGGAGTCCCCGGGAGGAGGGAACTATAAATGCCCCCACCATCCGCCCCTCTCCCGATGACGACTCAATGAGCTGCCTAGAACCACTGTCTGACTCACTTCTTCATTTCTGCCACATTCTCGGCCTTTCCTCTAACTTTCACTATATTGTCACCACCTCTTCTCCTCTAAACCTCACCTTCTCTTCCATACTGAGACTCGGCTGACTGAAGTAACTGATAGCAAACCCCTTCTTTATCCTCCTACTTTCTCTATACTCACTTCAAAGCCAAAGGTGGCTGCTGTGTATATGTATGCAATGACTTATCTTGCTCTCGTGTTCCTGAACTTGATTCTTCTGAATTCTCTACTCTTTGGCTTTGGCTTTTCTGTCATTCTCTGACTAAGTACATTGGCGCTGTTTACTTATCCTCTATCTACTGACTGTGAAAAATTCTTTGACACATTCTATACATTTCTCCTTTCTCTGAAATCTCCATTCTACTAGATTTCAATGTTCACCACCACCTTTGGCTCTCCTCTCCTTTCACTGATCCACCTGGTGAACATGCCTACATCTTTTTTATTCTCAATGACCTAGAATAGCTTGTACAGCACCCTGCCCGTATCCCTCATCACCCTGGAGAGAGCTCCAACATACCTGACCTCTTCCTTACAACTAATCCTTCTGCTTACACTGTAATCTTTCCTCTCCGTTGAGCTCCTCTGATCACAGCCTCATTACCTTAACCTGTCCTATTGCTCTGGTACGGCCTATGGACTCTCCAAACAAATGTCAACTGTGGCACTTTGGAGCTGCAGACTGGGAAGCCCTCAGGCAGTACTTTTTTTATTTTCCCTGGAATGATTATTGCTTCCATGGCCGGGAGCCATCTGAGTGTGCCTTGCCCATTACGGAGGTTATTCTCTTAGGCATGGTGGCGTCCCGTCGACGTGAATTAACGTCCACATGTTTTGTCACTGCCGATCTCGTTGACGTACTTTAATGCAACTCAATTCCAGTAAGGTGAGGAGGTACTGCTACCTGTATCGAGTATTTTAAACCTCAGGTGAGCGATTTCTCTATGATCTTTCGATGTTTCTCACCAAAAGCAGAGGTTTGAGCCAAAAAAATTTGTTTCCAAAAATGGTCAGAATTGGGGGGAGTCAGTGGTGGAAAAGTGGTCGGGATGGGGCGGGTTAATCATGCTTGTTCTAATGCTATCCACAACAAGGAGAGCGCATATAAAAGATACCAGAGTCAACTCACCCCTGAATCATATGCTTTTCATGTTTCTGCCTGGAATCATGCTGAGTCTGTTGTCTGCACTGCTAAAAATAATTTCATCTATACTAAATGCTCTCAAATCTCCAACTAGAATTCTTCCCGCTCCTTCTGGCACCTTGCCAATAACCTTTCTAACGACTTTACCTCATCATCCTTCCCTCCTCTTTTCTACTCTGATGGCTCTGGAGCTATTTCTTCTACTGATAAAGCAGATCTCTTTGCTCAGACTTTCTCCTCCAATTCGACCTTGGATGATTCTGGTGCTGTTCCTCCATTGCTTCCCCCTACTGACTTCGTCATGGCTGACATTAAAATTTCTTCAGCTGATGTATCTTCTGCCATCACTGGCCTCATTACTAACCAGACATATAGGCCTGATGGGGTCCCTTCTGTTGTCCTCAAGAACTGTGCTTCTGTGCTTACTCCCTGCCTAGATAAAATCTTTCGCCTTTGTCTATCAACTTCTACCTCTCCTTCTTGCTGGAAGTTTGCTCTCATTCAGCCAGTCCCAAAGGAGAGTGACCATTTCCAACCCTCTAACTATCACCCAATTGCATTAACATTCCTGAGTCTCAAATGTTTTCGAGTCTATTCTTTAAAAAAATACTTTAAAGCATCTTCTCTATCATAACCTTCTTTCTGATCGTCAGTATGGGTTCCATCAGGAACGCTCCACTGGTGATCTCACCTACTTTCAGACTCCCGGTCATTCTCCTTTCGGGACTTTGGCGAAAGTTTTGCACTTGACATCTGAAAGGCTTTCAGTTGAGTCTGGCATAAATTTTTAATTTCCAAACTGCCCTCTTATGGTTTCTATCCTTCTATCTGTGCCTTCATCTATAGCTTCCTTTCTGGTCGTTCCATAGCCGCTATTGTAGATGGCCAACGTTCTTCCCCTAGATCTATCAACAGTGGTGTTCCTCAGGGCTCTGTCCTATCACTAACTCTCTTCCTTTTATTCATCAATGATCTTCTAAGCTGTACATCTAACCCTATCCACTCGTACGCTGAAGATTCCACCCTTCAAATTTCCATCGGTTTCTGCAACGTCCATCTCAGCAGTTACTTCAACAAGCAAGGGATGAAGCTATGACACACCTAATGTCTGATTTGGCTCATATCTCTGACTGGAGTAATAGTTTATTGCTGTTTTCATTGCATCCAAAACTTACTTTGAACATCTTTCAACAAGACAAAATCTTCCACAGAAGTATCCTCTAATTATTAATGATATCCAACTCAATCATGCATTATCTTTAAACTTACTTGGGGCCTCATTCTCTCGGTATTTATGTTGGAAAGAACATATTACTTCTCATGTAAAATCTGCATCCGAGAGATTAGGTGTGCTAAACCTACTCCTTGATTTTTTTACCCCTGTTCAGTCATTTACTTTGTACAAGGGTGTTATTCACCCCTGCATAGAGTACAACTGCCATGTGTGGGTAGGCTCCCCACGTACAGCTTGTCACGAATTCGCGTGAGCGTATTTATATAAATTCGTGACACTGTACTTTAATGAGAAAACCACGAGCACTAGTGGAATTCCCACTGGGCATCACTCAGTTCAACCATTCTCGTATTCACTTCGATCGGGATGGTTTTCAGAACATTTGTCACTGTTTCACAAGTGACCATTCTTATCCACGACATTAGTGCTTTGGCTGAGTGATATATTGTGAGTCTACATCGTTCACCTTCCTTCCGTTGACCGTTGAAGTTAGGCCACGCCTATTTCCGGCGAACACGGCCATCTCTTGCCCCCTTTTCTAGTATGAAGTCAGTCAGCTCAGGATTGTCGCGTGGATAGGATAATTTTGTGCCCAGCGTAGAGCAGTGTCTCTGTTGTACAGTGAATTCCTGAATCTCCACCTAGACGGTGATTGGTGAAGCGGGCTTGGAGCGAATAGCAGCATTGGTGTTCATCACAGGCACTCAGACTTTCGTTTCGGCTCCCCTCCACTGACCAGTATTTCTGTTCATTTTTCTGGGCTTAAGTTTAATTAGCTTTTGATTGAGCGAGTGAGAGTATTCTCTTGTTATTTGAATTCATGAGTCCCCTAGCGACCATGAAATTCCCCTTTTGAATTTTTTATAAGATTCATATAATGTAAATTTACTTTTTTTGTAATTAATAAATTTACAGTTCTTTTCTTTGAGCTTAATGTAATTAGACTCGTGTTTTATTTCTCCACATTAAGCTTATTTTAGTTGCTGCTCCTAGTTTGCACAAACTCATTACAGTATTCATAACTGGTACTTAGGCCAGTTCTTTTGTATCAACTTAAATCTGTTGTGCCAGCCAGGAGTTAAGCACCGGCAAGAACCTGTTTATTATTATTAGCATTAGTTATTGATTGTCAGGGGTGGAGTCACTTTCTCGAGAGGCTAATAGTACTACAAACAGCACATGTGAGTAATTAGTCTCTGCTGTGTACTGTTGAGAAAGTTCATTCATTCTCGTCCTTAGAGAATCGGCAAAGTAAGCCGGTATAAAGTAAAACTTACTGCTTGATTTTCACAGCTCAGTTCCTTGTCTCTATTTTCAAGTAACATCCAGCTTTCTTAATTCATAAATTCACATCCCCCTGTGACATCTGGCGACCTCATTCCGGGATATTAACTCCTAGCTCTAAAGTTATTAACGAGATAATACTCACTCACACGTAGGTATTTATCATTAAAGTCTATAGGCACTATCTTACTGGTGGTTATTGATTCATTTCTATTAATTTTACGTAATAGTTTTCCCAGTAAGTTGCATTTTTTTAAAAATTTTCTTTCTTTACCAGTTTAACTAGATAAAACTGGTCACCACCAACCTGTGCCTATATTCTTTACTTTTGATTATTGGCATTTCTCTGCAAAATAGCAGTCAGTACTCAGTTTTTAGTCTACTCAGCCTTAGCTGAGTTGACATCATGGCTACTAATATACATATACAGGAAGCCAAAGATATGGGTCTTACTGATCCCCAACAAATAAAGGAATATGTTCTCTCTCGGTTTAGTAACGAGCAGCAACGTGAGAATGATGCCCGTGAAAAGCGTCGAGTTCAACGTGAATACGAGCAAGAACAACGTGAACACGAGCAAAAACAATGCGAACAACGTGAGAGAGAACGTGAATACAAGTGAGAACGAGAGAGAGAACGCGAACATGAGAGAGAACATGAACATGACCAAGAACAATGAGAGAAAGAACGTGAATACGAGTGAGAACAACGAGAACACGACCGTGCCGAGTGCTAGGCACGTGAGAAACATGAACTTGAGATGCTGAAGCTCAAGCGAGACTCCTTGGCTTCAGACACATCTGGTGCAGCAAACCCAAGCTCCACGAGCGCTCTCCCTGCACATGTTCTGGCGACCCCACACATCAAGCTTCCTCCATACAAGGAAGGCAAGCGAATCGAGCCATTCATAGCACGTTTCGTAGACATGGCTCAGCTGTACCAGCTGGATGAGGCAGCTAAGCGGCTTCTTACCGTGTTTGAGGGCCCTGCCCTCGATATTTTCCACAGAATTCATGGAGACAATCTCACGTATGAGATGATGAAGGCCGCACTCATCAAAGCGTAAGGTCTCACAGTTGATGACGCCAGGAGTCAGTTTATGAGGGCACGTCTACAAGAAAAGGAGACTGCTGTTCAGTTTCTTGTTCGGCTTACTGCTTACTTAGATGAGTGGATGGAGAAAGATGAAACTCCTCCCACGCGAGAGGGAATAATTGGCCTTATGCTGCGCATGCAGCTAGAAAAGTTGTGGCCTCCTGAGCCTATGGCTCAGCTTAAGATCTGCCAGGTAAGGGATGCCAGCCAAATGGTGGAGAAGGCTGATGCATTCTTCACTGCATACGGGTATCAAACTCTTAAGCAACACACCTGGAACAGGAAAGCTGACAAATTTGGGAAACCATCTCAGACTGAACCCCAGCATCAAGGCTGTTCTCAGAATGATGGCCAAGGTCCAAACAAACAGCAGAAGAAGGACCAGGGGCAAAACAACCAGAAACTTGAGTGGAAGTGGTACGACAAGCAAAACCCTAACCAGCAGCAGTACCGGTTTATCAAGCAGCAGCAGAGCAAGGACAAACCAAGTAACCCTCAGCCAGGACAATCGACTTTAGTGTACTGGAGACAGGATGCAAATGCAGCCTTCATTCCACAACAAGCGTACAGTGGTGCCAACCCACCAGTACAGGTACTTCTCCACAGTTCACTAGTCCTCCAGTGACAGTGAACTCTCCATTTCAGGTGGTCAATGCTCCAGCTCCTCAGATGGTGAGCACGACCCCTCAGGCATCTAGTTCTCAGGGCACCATGTTTGCCACATCATTCATTCAGCAGCCTCATCAGTGGCTGGCTGCTTCCTCCACAGGCTCTCTCACAGGTAACAGTGCCTTCCTTGTTCAGTTAGGGCCTGTGGGAGGCATTCCTGTGAAGGTCCTGAGAGACAATGTTTCCTCAGGTTGCTCTGTCAGGCAGAGTCTAGTTCGGCCTGAGCAATACACAGGTCGACAGATCCAAGCTTAGCTTATTGATGGATCAGTTAGATTGTTCCCTGAGGCACGTATCTAGGTGGCATCTCCATTTTACACTGGTACGACACTCGCAGTTGTCATGCCAGAACCTTTGTTTGACCAAATAATAGGGAACATATCAGGTGCCAAGTATAGTTGCACCATAGATGACACTATTCAGACTTCGGCTGCAGTAACACAAGCCATGGCCAAGGCTCCGAATTGTGTCACCCCAGTGACCATTGCATTGCTGCAAGATCTGATTGGTAACCAAGACTTTGTTCAAGAACAACTTTCTGACCCGACACTTGCTGCTGTGCAGAAGAAACAAAAGGGTAGAGTGATTAAGTATTCATGGGGAGGTCAAGCCAGGTTCCTTCGTAAACAAGGACGGCTCTACCATGAGTCACGAACACCCCAGGGTGAGGTTTGACTGCAGTTTGTCGTTCCTGCTAAGTATCGCCAAGCAGTGTTAGAATGGGGTCATTGTTCAGCCTCAGGAGGTCACATGGGCAATAGGAAAACCGAGGGCCGCATCCATGCTGACTTTTTCTAGCCAGGAATGGGACAGGAAATAGATAGCTTTGTGCGTTCCTGCAATGTGTGTCAACGTACCACAAACCAGGGACATGTCCTTCCTGTGCCGTTTGAATCCACGCCTATAATCTCCGAGTCAGTTGAAAGAGAGGGCAGTGGTGATGTGGGTGCAGACCTGACATCTCGCCCGATGGCCCCACAGGACACAGCATGTCCAGGGCCTGTACATACATATGTATCGTAGGTTAAGGGGAAGTTCGAGACCCCCGTAAGGACAATCCGAGGTTGTGCGTGAATTACCTTGTGGTGTCTCGAGGTGTGGGTCTCTCTGAGGATTTCCAGAGAATGCACATTATCCACATGAGTGATCACACCCAAGTTGGGTGTTAAAATGTTACTTGCCCAAGACTGCGTAGGGATTCTCAGCTTGCCAATATTAATCGTAAGTGTAGTGTTAGGTTTAACCAGTAAACTGCCCGTTCTCAGAGATTTGAGCAATCCAAGGACTAGCACGTTTCCTGGTTAATATTGTAGGTTTAACCAGTAAACTGCCCGTTCTCAGAGATTTGAGCAAACCAAGGACTAGCACGTTTCCTGGTTAATAATGTAGGTTTAACCAGTAAACTACTGGCTATCCTCAGAGATTCATGCAATCCAAGGACTAGTATGTTTCCTGGTTAAGAATCTAGGTTTAACCAGTAAACTACAGGGGTCCTCAGATATTTGAGCAATCCAAGGACTACGTTTCCTGGTTAATAATGTATCCATTAACAAAATAATTGTATACTTTTTGTAACACAAGTACTGACTACTAGGCAGAGAGAGAAAATGTAATTTAATAAAAATTGTCGCACTGACACTTTTGATGCTCCACCTTAATTGCTTTCGCAGGTGCAGCTGGCTGGTGTAGCAATTTTGTCGTGCAGATCAGCTGATCGTCTATGCTGCATGCTGCCACCTCTTCTCTTCTGCCTCGTCATCTCTATTTACTATTGACCTATATTATATCATTTTACACATAGGCACAGTTACACCACAACTGTCACATCTACACCATGTATTACATACATCACGTTACATAACAATTAGTTGTTAATGTAAATGTAGCGAACTTTTCGCACAGTTTGACCTGAGTACAGGATTTTTCACTGTTGTCATGGAGTTTTTTCCTCACGCTTGCTTCTATTAATGTAAATACGAGTTTTTACGTTCATGGACGACTGTGATTTTCTCCTGTAGCAGGATAGTACACACACCACAGTGTGAATCTTGTGTGACTGAGTTAGGATTTATATGTATGTATATCGAAAAATTTTCTGAAGAAAAATTTGATTTTGATGGGGCGTAATGTCACGAATTCGCGCGAGTGTATTTATATAAATTCGTGACATTGTACTTTAATGAGAAAACCATGAACTCTAGTGGAATTCCCACTGAGCATCACTCATTTCAACCGTCCTCGTATTCATTTCGATCGGGATGGTTTTCAGAATATTTGTCACTGTCTCACAAGTGACCATTCTTGTCCATGACATTAGTGCTTTCACTGAGTGATTTACTGTGAGCCTATATCGTTCACCTTCCTTCCGTTGACCATTGGAGTTAGGCCACGCCTATTTCCGGCAAACACGGCCATCTCTCGCCCCCTTTTCTAGTTTGAAGTCAGTCAGCTCGTTATCGTCGCGAGGATAGGAACATTTTGTGCCCAGTGTAGAGCAGCATCTCTGTTGTACAGCGAATTCGTGAATCTCCACCCAGACGGTGAGTGGCGAAGTTGGCTTGGAGCGAATAGCAGCGTTGGTGTTCATCACAGGCGCCGAGATTTTCGTTTTGGCTTCCCTCCATTGACCAGTATTTCTGTTTGTTTTTCTAGGCTTTAGTTTAATTAGCTTTTGAATGGGCGAGTGAGTGTATTCTCTTGTTATTTGAATTCATGAGTCCCCTAGCGACCATGAAATTCCCCTTTTGAATTTATTTTATGATTCATATAACATAAATTCTATTGTAATCAATAAATTTTCTGTTCTTTTCTTTGAGCTTAATGTAATTAGACTCGTGTTTTATTTCTCCACATTAAGCTTATTTTTAGTTGCCGCTCCTAGTTTGCACAAACTCTTTACAGTATTCATAACTGGTACTTAGGCCAGTTCTTTTCTATCAACTTAAATCAGTTGTTCCAGCCAGGGGTTAAGCACTGGCAAGAACCTGTTTATTATTATTAGCATTAGTTATTGATTGTCAGGGGTGGAGTCACTTTCTCGAGAGGCTAACAGTACTACAAACAGCACACGTGAGTAATTAGTCTCTGCTGTGTACTGTTGAGAAAGTTCATAAATTCTCATCCTTAGAGAATCGGCGAAGAAAGCCAGCATAAAATAAAACTTACTGCTTGATTTTCACAAGTCAATTCCTTGTCTCTATTTTCAAGTAACATCCAGGATTCTTAATTCATAAATTCACATCCTCCCGTGACACAGCTCTTCTCAACAAGGTGGAGTCCAAAGCGTTTTGTTTCATTAACATTCCTGCTCTTACTGGCACAGTTCAACCTCTGTCTTTTCGCCGCACTGTGACATTTTTATCTCTTTTCTATCGCTACTTCAGTGGTTACTGCTTCTCTGAACTGTCTGCTTGCATTCCTCCTCTACTGCTGCGTGTGCATAGCACCTGCCCAGCAACGATGTCTCATCCTTTTCTTTCCAACTTTTTAATGCAAGAATTAAGCTATACTCCCAACCGTTCATGGATGCAACAGATAAACTCTGGGACTGTCTCTCTCTGTCTGTATTTCCTACTGCCCTTGGTCTCCAGTCTTTGAAACAAATGTGTCCAGGTATCTCGATAAGAACGGATCTTGATTTTGGCTCTTTGTTATCTTGTTTTTGTTATTTCTTGGAAGGAACAATCTTGTGGGCTCCTGGCCTTTGGCTCCTTCTTTCTTGTATTAAAAATGTATGTTACTTTACTGTAACTGATAAAGACAGTGCAGTGGTGTGCCTTACCAAGAACGCGACTTTACCAGCCAGACTGGCTAGATATTGGGAACTGTGTAGACATGTGATTAGTTGGCTATGATATTTCTCTGAGATGTTACAAAAGAGGTATGTCAGGAAAACCGCCATGGAGGGAAGAAGTCAGTTTCATGTGTATAATCTTCTACCTGTTTATTGATCACTAAAGACGGTCCACTGCAGGTCCAGCTCCAAGATAAATTATTTCAGAAGAGCATTTGGATGGCTAGTGCTGGAGGCTGGCAAATACAGGGCTTCTTGGGCTCAAAATTTTTTGAAGCTGCATATAGTAAAACCTTCCAGTAAACAGTTTCACTGTCTTGTGTACAGCCGTTGGCTGCACTGCCACCAGCCGACAATGCCGTGCTTTCCCTAGACAAGATTAGGAGAGTAGTAACTGAGATGATAACTGACTGGGCGGTTGGTGTTTGTGGCATTCTAGTGGAACAAATCAAAGGTGAGGGCACAGCCAGGATCCGGAAACTGCATGCGGTCAAGGAAAACGTTTGGTGGAATGGTATTGCTCCATCTGACTTGACTATGGGCGTGGTCATCCTGTTTTACTAAAGAAAAGAAGCGTCAAGTAACTGCAACATTTACCATCGTATTACAGTGCAAGAATCGTGTGCATGTGCCTTTGATGTGAATCCGGGACAATTCGCTAAAGTCTCAGAGGCATTAGCAACCCACGTTCTCACTCACAAATCCTATAGTAGAACGTATAGTGATTTTCGTGGAGCACCGTTGCAAGTAAATCAGAAAACACTGCCGAAATTCATGCAGTTCCCTTGTAACATCAAGAATTTATCCAGCTTATAGCTGTCCTGTATTCCGAAACTGAGAGAGCTGTAAAGTGTGAAGGTAGGGAAAACATTCAGTACATGCATGATTTGCTACTGGAGTCATTGTGGAGTGTTTTTTGACAACCTTATAATTACTGGCATTGAATTTGGATGCCCTCCTGAGTGTACTCGAGTTTATTCTCGAGAGAACGAAACCACTTGGCAAAGACCAATGTCCTGGTATTTGGTGGATTGTTGGATGAAGCAGCAGTCTTCAGGTATATCGGAAGAATACAGAGGTCTTAAAGATACCATTGTTCTTGTCGGTGTGTTATAGAACAAGACTGGATCAGACGATGAGAATTATCTGTCGCACTGATCTGACTTGCTGTATTATAAACTCGCCCAGTTTGGCTATTTGGTGTTGTTATTCATGCACAGGGACAAAGTTTAGCATGTTTATGAATGTTGCCTTCTGTCTTTCCATATGGCTTCGAGACACGAACCCCGAAGAGTGATTTCGGGGATAAAATTATTCCACTGAAACAAAGAACCTTATTGCTGGTAAGAACAGATACGTTTGAGCAATTAGTGAGACTGATTCAAGGCTTCTTACCTGCATAATGCAGGGAGGGACATAAAAAACAAAACGCAAAAAATATATATTCTATAGATTTTTCTTGTTTCATACATTTGTTGCTTTGACATGCCAACATGACACGATATCAAGGATATTTGGCACATATTTATAGGTGGTGCTCAATGTGAACACCAATCCGGTTCAGGAATTCATTTCATCTTGCATCAAAGCTTTCGGCCACACACCTACCCATATCCGACGGGATGGGTTTGATGAAATTTGTGTTGGATGTCTTCGGGCCTTGAAGTGTACATAGATTGTCAGCGTAAACATTGTCCTTGGACTACCCACAAAGGAAAAAATCATGAAGGTTGAGATCAGGAGAGTGAGGCAGCCAAAGGCTTTCCGTCCTTTGTGAGATTACCTTGTCACCAAATTTGTTTACTGTACCAAAAGTTCAAGTGTTAAATTTGCAGTATGAGGCAATGCCTTCTTCAGCATAATCCATTGCTCGTTGATAATGATTCCTTGGCGATGACTGACACATGCATTAAACTTGCTGATTGTGGTGTGATAATTCTCTCGGTCACTGTTACTGTCTGTCCATCTCAGTATTCAAACCAGCAAGGACCTATGATTGCTTTGGATTTCATTACATACTAGGTTGCAATTCCTTAGCTATGCAGAGACCATTGAAAACTTCATCGGGTGGCTGTGTACCCCAAAATACACAAGTCTCTGAATTCAACTTTCCATCCACATGTAAGTGAAACTTATCACTGAACCAAATATTGTCGATCAAGTGTTCGCTTTCTTCCATCTTGGTATTTAATCAGTAACACATTACTGTTCGAGCTCTTTAGTCCTCTGATGTTAACTTATGCTTAATTTAAATATGGCATGGAAATAACCTCATGTCCAGTCTCAAAATACAGCAGATGCTTGTCCTATTCAAACCCAATTCCTGTGATCGCCGTCGGATGGATTTCTTTGGACTGTGTGTCAGAGACTGACAGACTACATCAATGTTTTCTGCGGCTCTGACTGTTCTTAGTCGGCCGGACATTCTTTTGTGTAAAGTGTGGACAGTTTTCTCGGTTTCCGAATTCTTCACAACATTCTAGACTGTCATTCCATCGAGTGCCTTTCTAACCCAAAAATAACAACAATATCCCCATTGAGCTTTAATAATTGATTTGGTCTTGAGGTAGAATTTGACCAATTTTCTCTTCATTCTGTGGTGAATGGCATACTGCTTCAGTCGGTCTTCGACCGAGAGCAAGATAAACTCCCATAAGTTGTCTGCAGTGTCTGATAAAAAGGAAGAATTCTGTAAAAAAAAAAAAAAAAAAAAAAAAGAAGCAATTAGAATTCATTTTTAGTGTCCTTGTGTGTGTGTGTGTGTGTGTGTGTGTGTGTGTGTGTGTGTGTGTGTTCTAATTGTACATGAACGCCACCTCCCTCTAGATGGACACGTGGTATGCCTCACTATGTACACACAACAAAAAAACTATCGTTACACCTTCTGCACGATATAAAATGACACACGAATGAAGGTTTTTGATAACAGCCTCCTCCATTGGTATCCCTGCGTGTGTTTGTTGCATATTTATTATAAGCTATATCCATTGCTTCTCCCATGCATATTTCTACCTCGTCCTATTTGACAACTCACCCACTGTCAGGCTTACCAACCCTAGCGAGACAGCCAGGTTGTTCAGTATGAAACACATCAGACCCCCCTGTAACGATAGTTTTTTTGCTGTGTGTACATCTTACTCACTGGGTGGTATACAGAAAAAACAACTCGCGAGTGGAGGAGAATATGAGGAATGGTGCAAAACTCGTTGCTGAGGCAACTCCCGTTGCGAGTTAGACCACTTCCATAGTAAATGCTTCCTGGCACGGGAGCAGTTCTGCACAACTGTAACCCATACACTTTTTCGCCCGGACCCACCTGTAACCAGTGGGTCCAGTTACGTGGGTTACAGTCCACGTCCACCAGCGCTAGGAAGTATTCGGTATAATTGCAGCCTTATTTAGGATGAGAAGAGCTGTTGCCTGGAGGCTTGCACAGAGGAATCTCTAGAGGGTTCAGTCACAGGGTGATTGAGTCTATGTGCTATTGCAACGTCTTTTCCCATTGAGTGAATAAGTATTTTTGATAACTGATATAATTTTTTTCTTGGGCTAGTCCCTGACCTGCACAGCATTAGATCTCCACTCTTCCCTCATGTTTCTCGAGATGGAGATGAAAATTTCCAAAGGCATACCGATCAGTTCCAAAGAAAAATATAAGGAAAATGGAGCTTATTTTATTCGACAAATATGGTTTCTTCGGGAATTGGTCTGAACTTCAGAAAGTTAGATAAATCTTACCTCGAGCCGCATGAAGAGGATGGTACCATGAAAGCGATCCATGTTTCGTGTCATTTTAACTCGACTCACGGTTTCGCCCGATATACCTAACAGGTTCTCACAACACCTCCAGGCATAAGACATGCTCATGTGGCCCGCATGTCTACACAAAACTATATTATAACCTGAATACATATGTATAAAATAAGGTCTTTCTAACCTTCATTTGAGTGCCTTTGTGGAAGACTTAGAGTTCAATATGCTTTTCTTTGATATGATTATGAACATTTATTATCGCCTTCTGATCTCCGTGGTTCACATGTCACTCAGCCCACTTGAGGAGTTGTCTGATTTCTTATCATAACTTATAGGTTTTAGGATCCATTCCTTGAGATGTACCACATGGTTTCCTTGCCTGGTAGCTGGATTAACTCTCACAGGCATGTAGATTGTCTAGTCTTCATTCACTTGTAATTACCCTCACATATTTCATCAGTAATCAACAACAACACTCTTAAGGCCCAGTCCATTGTGTTTAGTACAGAAAACGACCATAGTAAGTCACTCAAGGTTCGCCATACATATTTTAATTTCTACATTCTACCCCTTGGTCCTTCAGAAAACAATAACATACAGTACATGAAACAAACTCCAATCAGTGGTTGTTGCCGCTGCCTCTGAGGACTGGTTTATAATAAAATAAAAAGACCCATTGGACACTACCTACACTTGCTTTTGTTACTTTTTCGTCTGCTCTCACATCTCGACCTTGATCTGAGAGGTCTGTGTATTGCCAGAGAATATAAAGAAATTTGGATCTATGGCCTCTGTACCAGTAAAGTATTTTCTGTAGCTTGTTCATATGAGCCATAGTGTGGGAGATGTTTAGAGTATTGTACTTTAATCCAATATTCGTTTTAAATATCTAAATTTCTTTACTTGTTCGACGTAGAATTTTCTAATGGCATGCAAATTTCTGAATCCGTTCTAATACAAAGAGCTAATGTATCTGTGGTAAAAGATCTCCATTTCATCCTTAAAGAGCTGGTCTTTAGAAAACTCCAGTTTTTCTCTCACTCTTTAATCATTTAGGACACGTCATCTACTCCATGCAGATGAGTATCCACGGCATATAATATAATCTGACTGGGTTTGATTGATCTGTTACAAACCCCGAAGGATTGTACAGTGAATTTATATAGCTTCTGTTCACATGAACAAAATGGTTTCCTGCATTAATCTTTGTCCATAGACATTTTGCCAGGTTCCACTTTGGACAATTTGGCTCCTGTATAAAGATGCTAGGAGTGACTGATTCTTGTTAGAGGTGCGGCCTCTTTTATTCGGAGATATTTTGTGATCCTCTATTATAGAAAAGAAGTCTGTGATGACCAAGGAACTACATCTTGTTGTCTTGTGTTTCTAACATTTCTTTATCTTCCTTCTCTAAAACGATTGCTGCATAGATGGTCCCTACATTATGGGTCCATTGGTGGATGCTGACTTGGTGCGCTCCATAAGGTTGTTCTAACCAGGTGTTTCCTTCCTTATGTTCTCTCTGGAAATTTCGTAGCTGGTCTGTCTTAGAACGAAACACATCATCCTGTCAGTCGGTTACCTGAGCACTAATATTCAGAAGTATGTTTAGCTAAGCAAGGTCAAGAATTCTAGAAGCTCACTTTCCCTAGTGTTTGATCTTTATTCATATCTGTTTGCAATCACAGCACTATGTAAACTCCGTCTAATTTGACGGTTCACACAAACAATATCAGAGGTAGCTGCTGTTCGAAAGAACACGAATTCAGTCCCTGGCTGGAGTAGGGAACTGTACTTAATTGAGTTTTGTTAAACAAACTTATCTTTCACAATACTAACCCATAGGTCATTAAATCACCCCATTTGATATCATCAAACCAGTTCTAGATGAGGCAAACATTGCTGTATTATATATGGATGGTAAGTTTTGCACCAAAATGGTAACATGCAAACGAGCGTGGCACATAGGAATAGTGTTGGACCTTTAGGAACAGACTATACCGTATCACATACACAGTAAGACATAAAAAGTATCACAGGTCACAAGTGGTAGTACTCGTACTTCCTTTTGTTACGGGATCTCGTCAGAGCAACCTTGATTCCGGCCGAGTGATTCCACTGCAGTGCTTGTTGTAGATTTAACTTCGTCTTTTCCTCCAAGGTCAGTTGTACTCACGGTTTGTGCACAACGTCAGTCCTCAACCGTCAAGTTTATTCTTAGAAACATCCAGGTGGTCTTGAACTCCACAAATTTTTATTTTACTTTGATTTTTTTTTTGTCACTCTTGGAACTCAGATAAGATTGATTTAAGCAGCTTGCAGTTAACTTTGCTGCTAAGGTAGTTAGATCAGCGTCTTAATAAACAAATGAGTGTTGGACAGATTATTGTTAACCACAAAAGCAGCCACAAGAGACAGGCAGAAAGATCCTAACCTTCTACAGTACTATCTCTGGTTAACATAAATGAATTCATCTGTTGCTTGCTGCTCATTGACTGGGTTACACCCGGATAGGATTGCTTTCGACGGAAATAACAGCCTTTGTGATTGATAGCATAGCTGTGTCGCAAGCCCCGTGGGTGGTGGCAGGTGGCTGAGTATGATCCAGGAGTCAACAACCGCTTGATGTTGTCACCCAGTATTAACGCGTGAGCAATGTGCTTTCATGTTTGTATATTGTAATCTATTTGCTTTGTCTATTCACATATCTACGTGTCTTTCTAATAATATATTTTATCTACATCTGTTTCTTAAACCTGTGAGCTCGGAAACTCAGGTCATTTCTGCTTGGTTTGTGTGTGTGTGTGTGTGTGTGTGTGTGTGTGTGTGTGTGTGTGTGTGTGAACAAAGTAACTCAATCAGTTTTGAATCAATCTTCATTATATTTTGTGGAAGGGTTGAAAGTCTTACAAAAGACTAACCAATTGGTTTATTTTGGAACAAAAAGCAGTGTCATGGCACTGCAAACCCGTCCCAGGCAGTCATTTTAGTGCTGACGTATAAACACAACAGGGTATCTAGTCGAAGATGTCACATATCAAATTTGGATTAAGTCGGGGGAAAACTGAAGATTTTTTGCCCATTTGAAATTTCAGGCCTGATCCACCTGAGATTGACCCCCCTACCGCTAAATGGGGAGTGACCCCCCTGATGTAATGAGGCATGTTGCAGGATGCAGATTTGAAAGGTGCACGTTTAGGTGTTTGGTTTCATGTCGATATGACGAATTTGAAAGGAGTTATTGCGATAAAACGATTTTTTTTGCCAATATCTTTTATTTTTATTTTTTTGATTTTGGGGGCCTACAGCCTGGCCTTGAACTAATTTGGCCAAAAGTTTAATCAGGTGATCAGAAGGTTATCATCCCTGTTATTTTAGTCAGAAATCGCACCAGTTGTTTTTGCGAAAAGTTGCTAAAAGACAGACAAACAGACAGACAGACAGAAAAACAGACAAACCGAGTGAGAACAATACCCAGACCTCGTGCCCCTCCGGGGCAGGGAAGGGTAATTGTAGGTAAAAAATAGGTTTACTTGAGAAAGTCACTTTAAACAGTTCATTCCCGAATTATGGTGCTCGATAAACATGGTGGAAGGGTTGGGGGTAAGAGAAAGATGATATTATTCGATTTTGATAACAGTTGGGTAAAGGTCAAGGTCATACGGCAAAGCTAAAGTTCGATCATATGATTCAAGTTTTTACACCCATGCTTGCAAAGCAGGAGCGAGGTATTGTTTTGGTGTGTGTGTGTGTGTGTGTGTGTGTGTGTGTGTGTGTGTGTGTGTGTGTGTGTGTGTGTGTGTGTGTGTGTGTGTGTGTGTGTGTGTGTGTGTGTGTTTGAGCAAAGTACACAGTTTTAATCCTATTTTGGCCACGCTTGGTGGCAGGATTACAGATTAAGTAGGCGGTACTTTTTCTCTTTTTTTCTTTTAGAACAATGGGTTAAAGGGGAAGCTAACAGGTCTCCGTCAAATTTTAACCCACCGAAGTCCCCTTAAACAGATATTAATCGATTTAGGCCAAACTTGGGTGACAGACTGTATGTAGTGAAAAGAACGAAGGCTTTTGATTTTGAGAACAATTAGTCAAAAGCCAAGGTTACAGGACAAAATTAAAGTTCCACCCTTGCGCCTGAATGAGAACTTAATAAATAAAACAATTTTGGTTCGTGGCAGACGAAACTTGAGAGAACTGACTGGAGGTTAGCCAGTGGACAGACTGTAGTGTTTGGAAACATTCCTTCAAAGTTACAGGTTACACGTAAAGGTCTACTTAAATTGCTTTTATCTGATTTAGATTAAGCTTTGTGGATAGGGTCACGATGGGCGAAAGTAATGGAATTCGACTTTGAAAACAAGCAAAGGTCACACGTTAATGTCAAAGATCAGTCCAACTCCTATGGTCCTTCCAATTTATACAGATCGTTTGGGCGTTGTCCCTCACGGGAGTTCCCCTTCGAGCGACATTGTCGAATCTATACCAAAACACACCTCTGTCTCATGTCAGCTATTTACTACTTCTAAATTAAGTTTATTTACAGTATATATATATATATATATATATATATATATATATATATATATATATATATATATATATATATATATATATATATATAATTCTCTACAGTAATATGGTTATATAGTGTAAGAAAATGCCTATTGTTTTTAATAATAAAAATGACTTTTTATAAATACCTCAACACTTGGCAACATTGCTTTCCAACGGTGTCGCGCTTGTAGGTGAGTCACTGAGGGTAGGTCAGGTGTCAATCTGCAGGTCACTTTCTCTGACCGCCATTAAGAGATAAGGTCCTACCCCTGCTACTCGCCCTCGTCTGCTCCACAGTCGAGAAAAAGAACTTATTTACAGCGTAAATAAATATTTTTTAGAAGAGAAGGCAAACAGGGGACCTATAATTGATCCCTCAAAAGCTGTTGCTCGAACAGCAAAGGCCACCAACTTGAGTGAAGTAACAGTCAGACGAATTTGCTCTTCCTTCAGTCAAGCCTGCATTACTTAAAAGTCACTAGAACAAACTATAATAATTCATAAAACCGTATAGACTTTTTATAGAAATAAATCACCCAAAACTGTAGATTTTATATGCAGAGAGAGACAGACAGACAGACAGACAGACAGACAGACAGACGAAGTCAGGAGGCTTTTCCTCAAATTCTAATAATTCATAAAACCGTATAGACTTTTCATAGAAATAAATCTCCATAAAATGTTGATTTTATATGCAGAGAGAGAGAGAGAGAGAGGGAGAGAGAGAGCTGGGAGTGAGGGTTAACCCTTGTCTCTAATCCGATAATTGGCCCAGTAGAAACTGTGGCACCGTCGCACGTAGGGGAAGTCCCGTGAGGGACAACGCCTAAACGGTCTGGATAAATTGGAAGGACCATAGAGGAGCTTGTACAGCACCCTACCTTCATCCCTGACCGCCTTGGAGAGAGCTCCAACATACTTGACTTCTTCCTTACAACTAATCCTCCTGCTTACACTGTTAATCTTTTCTCTCCGTTGGGCTCCTCCAAGCACAACCTTATCACCTTAACCTGTCCTATCACTCTGGTACGGCCTGTAGACCCTCCAAAGAAACGTCGTCTGTGGCACTTTGGAGCTGCAGACTGGGAGGCCCTTAGGCAGTACTTCTTTGATTTTCCATGAAATGATTATTGCTTCCATGGCCGGTAGCCATCTAGGTGTGACTTCATCATGGCTGACATTAAAATTTCTTCAGCTGATGGATCTTCTGCCATCACTGGCCTCAGTCTAAACAAGGCATATGCTCCTGATGGGGTCCCTTCTGTTGTCCTCAAGAACTGTGCTTCTGTGCTTACACCCTGCCTAGATCAACTCTTTCGCCTTTGTCTATCAACTTCTACCTTTCCTTCTTGCTGGAAGTTTGCTCTCATTCAGCCAGTCCCAAAGGAGGGTGACCATTCCCATTCCTCTAACTATCGCCCAATTGCATTAACATTCCTGTGTCTTAAAAGTTTTCGAGTCTATTCTTAACAATAGTACTGTAAAGCATCTTCTTTATCATAACCTCCTTTCTGATCGTCAATATGGGTTCCATCAGGAACGCTCCACTGGCGATCTTCTCACCTACCTTTCAGATTCCTGGTCATCCTCCTGTCGGGACTTTGGCGAAAGCTTTGCGCTTGACATCTGGAAGGCTTTCAGTTGAATCTGGCATAAATCTTTAATTTCCAAACTGCCCTCTTGCGGTTTCTATCCTTCTATCTGTGTCTTCATCTATAGCTTCCTTTCTGGTCGTTCTATAGCCGCTGTTGTAGACGGCCATCGTTCTTCTCCTAGATTTAAACAAAACTTGGTGGAAGGATTAATGGTTAGCAAAATGTGAAGTAGTTCAATACTCAGAATAATATGTCGAAGGTCAAGGTTTCAGGACAAAGTTAAATGTTTGACTCATTGACCAATTGGTGGTCACTGGTATTAGACTCACTGTGTGCTCGTACATGTTATTTGATCAGGAAGAATCTTGATAGAAAGGTTGAAAGCGAGGCAAGGAAGAAGACATTTGATTATGGGAACAACAGGTCAACGGTTACGAGCAGACAGTAAGGTGAATTTAAGCATTTTGATCCCAGATGGACCAAGCTTGTTACAAGAGATGGGAGTCAGGCAAGGGTGAAGTAATTCAGTTTCAACAGAAACTGTAGAAAAGGCAAACTCAGGTGTTTGATCCTAAGACCTACAGTAGAGAGCGGGTGTGGCACTCCCTGAAAGTTCCCTCCATATATATTAATGTACCTCTCTCTCTCTCTCTCAATATATGCTGTGTCCGTTCCAGTTATATACAGTATAGTGTGAAATCCCTGCTGCAACTTAATGCGTATATGCTTATTAAAATTCATGCACTTACGATATATATATATATATATATATATATATATATATATATATATATCACGCTCTTGACCGGGAATCGAACCCCTTACCTCTAGACAGAAGTCAGGCACTGATGCCACTACACCATGACGTGATAAAAGCAGCGACACTTGAATGTTTGGACGAACCAGATAAATCCATTATGGAAGGATACATATCAGTCATAACACATTTGGATTATTTCTCAGCCCCACGCAACTCGTTAAGTGACAGAACGGTTTTGATCTATCCCAGACACAACACGAGCGTCTTTATATGTTGGAGAAACACACATTACACGCGTGTGTACAAATGTGTTTTACTCTCCTGACCGGGAATCGAACCTCAGACCTCTAGATAGAAGTCAGGCACTGATGCCACTACATCACGGCATGATAAAAGCTGAGTTGCGTGGGGCTGATAAATAATCCTAATGTGTTGTGACTGAAATATATCCTCTCATAATGGATTTACCTCGTTCGTCAAAAAATTCAGGTAGCTTACCTTTTATCTCGCCGTGGTGGAGTGGCATCACTGCCTGACTTCTATCTAGAGGTCTGGGGTTCGATTCCCGGTCAGGAGCGTAGAAAACATTTATGTAATGTGTATCTCTCCAACCAATATATATATAGAGAGAGAGAGAGAGAGAGAGAATCTTTAAAAAAAAGTACTTTTGAAAATGATTTAGGTTTCCCTGCAGGTAGTTTTGTAGTATACCATTGAGGTGTTTTCCTTCTATCGTATTTTCAGAGCCTTGAAATAGTAAGTGTTTTTTTGCAAATAAATAGATGTCTGTTTTTCATACCCACTGCGAGGGGTCTTTCATTAGCTGAATAAAGTTTTCTGGCGAAGTAAACAGTAAGTCACCATCGTCCTGGCAATGTTAATACGGTACGATGACGTTCTTATTTTGTTCATGATAGAGCTGGAGGAAATATATGAAAATCGGGCCTTAATTTCGTACTAAAGAGGGTCGTAAATTATATTATTAAAGCCTTCAGCGCGATCATCTCTTTTTATACATGTTTTCCATTTATTCTTACCGCCAGACAATTTTGCCTTTCCTGGGAGACGTGTTTCATGGCAAATGAGTTTACTTATAAAGTCTTAGGTAAATACAGTCTTCTGAAAAATTCGAAATTTCATTTTTGCACGAACCTGGTAAGGGTATTCAGCCGGATGTAGGAAATAGGCAGTCATCAACAACAGGTCTGTAGTTTCTCCTGAATCTCTACTGCTTTCTCCATGGACTCTCAAAATCGGTCTGGAAAAATTGCTAAAACGGACACTGCTGACAAACGTGTATCCAATTTAAACATTGCAATCATTTCCAATGGAAATTAGGATGGTCCACACACAGTTACAATACACTGACATAATATAGGACAATAACTGGCCTGATGACTGATGTACACCCTATAAAAAAAGAATCGGGACCCTTACTGCACGATACAATATGCCACACCGCACGAAGGAATTTGAAGCCTCACCAGAGTTCTGGTGCGTGGTTAGTATCCCTGGTCTACTGACCTGCCAGTTATCTGCGGTAACAACCTTGTGCGATTTAAACTGTTTTATAATGTCTCAGTATGGAGACTGTGCGTCATGAAGTAAGTTATGCTTCACGATACACAGCAAGAATTATAGAAGAGTTGCGAGTAATGCGACGATAGCTGCACGTGTCTTCTCTGAAGTTTTCATCACAGCTGTCATATCTGGTGGGATTTAAAAGCACCAATACACCTCCTACTGCTTCATTGCATGCTTTGCTTATTGCAGTTGAACCACTCCCGATACCAGCATTTTCGATACATTGTCTGCAAATCTTGCACCTCTTTTTTTAACTGTTTATTTCTCACATGAATGGCCCCGTTCCCTTCACCCTCCCTCCACGATGAACCAATCTTATCGTGTTTATCATACTACTGATATTTGACTAATTCTCCATTTCATGATTCATTCCCTACGTCATACCGATCACAGCACTGAACTAAATACTACTACTATTGTAATCACATACAATCTGCGATTATATGTGGCCTTATACTTTTTTACTCAACGTTAACTTATTCATCCAACCGTTGTAATGGTGTATAATACAGTAGTGAGTTTATTTCCTTCCACTGTAAAATTTTATCATGTCCAGAGTGGTAACCCAGATTCGTTGGTTGCCAAGCACATATTGACTGCCAGTTATATTATTATTTAACCTGTTGGTAATGTTATACTGTTTAGAGGTTTACAAGCAAGTTACATATTCCTCGTTATCATTACTTCAAGACGACACGGAGCTAGGAGAACATCATCCTTTAAAAAGCAGACACCTGCAAAGGGAGAGAGGAGGGGGAAGGCTTCAGGGGTACCAACCCCGCTACGTCTTCACGGCTTTCGTATCAGTGGTCATTGCGAGACGCATCAGCTCGTGGGGTCCCGATTCTTTTTTTATAGGGTGTACAGTCGCCAAACTTTCCACCTGGGCCACCTAGCCGCGAGAGGTGGGTAACGGGTGTTGGCAACAGTGTATCTGTTTGTTCGTGTGTACAGTCGCCAAACTTTCCACCTGGTCCACCTAGCAGCGAGAGGTGGGTAACCGATGCTGGCAACAGTGTATCTGTTTGTTCGTGTGTACATGCTCGACGAAAGTTCGGATCATCAACTCTCGTCTTCCGTAGTGAACTTGAGAGTTCATCCTTATATTCAGTCGACAATTTTTAGCCGATAGAAATTCAAAGGAACTTCTTGAAAGTACTGGATAACGCGAGTATTGAAACTGCATCCTTACATATATCACATATTCATAAACGTGTTCTTTTTCATTATTACATCATAAACCCATGGCTAAAAATTGTCTACTGAATATTGGGGGGATGAACTGTCGTGTGACCGGCCTTGCGGTAGAAAAATAGATACCGGTGTCTGAATGTTCGTTTTTTATTTCGCCAGGCCTGGGCCGGTCTCGATTAAACCTATTGAAATACCATTCTTGATCCGAGACATGATTAGATAAGTTAGGTCATTAATCGTTACAGGATTACTCATTGGGCGGATATTAATTTAAACTAAGTAGGAGAGATAGGAACTGTAGATGTCGGAGGTTGAAACCCGTTCGTTGAGGCAGAATACTGCCTCGAGTCACCCAGTCATGAGTCCTTTCGTTAACAGTACAAAACCTAAGCATCTCGTCACTTAATCATTGCGTGGATCACTGCGCTTGCAATGCAAACACGACAATTGTTTTAAGAGTTGATATATATTTATGTGAAACAGTACTGTGGGTGACGTGGTAGCTAATGTTGCCGCCAGCTGATCCGTGTAACGTGGTTCCACCCCCGTCAGGAGAGATTGGTTTCTCCTATTAATCACCAAGCCCTTATCTTACGACCTAGGTCTTAGTAGCAGCTAGTCAGCAACCAACATCACATATCCTTGCACCCCGGGCCTCGGTGACGGGTGCTAAAGCGCCTAGGTTTGTGGGATTAAAAAAATGAATAAATAAATAAAGTATTCCCAGCCTTTAATGATAATTTCATATTCGTTATGTTGCATTTACCAATGACATAAGTAATATCACAGGCAATGGTGATATAAATGTCCAAACAATTCATGAATCAACAGCAATTGTGTTTAAATTGACTTGAAGCTTTTGCATACTGTGATGGAGAGGTGGTGTCATCATCTTGCTATAATGTGAGTTATGATGTTCGGTGAACAATCGATCAGCGTGTAAATGTGTGACCTCACACATAAGCGGCACCGCTCACAATCAGTTTTCCTTGTAATGTGTAATTCAGTCATTCGTTAGATGAATGGACTATGAAGGTGTGCTGTAATGACCACAGTCATACGAAATATGATAAGGTAAGTCATTATCATAGCTAATATAATAGCCACATTCGACAACAGTATGCATAAACTCTTTGCCTGTTGAGGTGACAGTATTTTAACCTCCTACCCCTTCGTGGTGCACCACAGAACACATATGAACATCTACCTGAAGTACTACCAACGAGGAAATAAGCAACTGTTAACAGTGTCTGAACATCATCCTAATGTTTATTGGTTAATGTCATTCATGATATGAATTTGACAGTTAATCTTACTTGTAATTGGACGTAGATGTTAGGTAAATGCATTCCTCTTTAACTTATACTGATAATGGTATCAAGTGATAACCCTGTGAAATGGAATTACTGATATAACGAGAGAGAGAGAGAGAGAGAGAGAGAGAGAGAGAGAGAGAGAGAGAGAGAGAGAAAGGCTTGGAGCGATTCCAGTATATAGTGCATTAACATGTTATTGTAACAATGTAAAAACAACATAGAAAATAAAATCTTTAGTATTATTAAGAATGCAGATATTTAACAGAACGCTAATGGATCTGAAAAACTAGTTCAGCAGTTATTATCACTGGCGGTATGAAAAACGTACCCCCCCCCATCCCCATCCGGCGCCTGCCCTGGCCTTTACTATGCCAAGCTCCCCCCTTAAGCAGTTCTCCCACCGGCTAGACCAGTTCCAGGAAACCGGTGGCATGGAATTGTTGCGTGCCACAGGTTGCACGGACTAAGGCAAAATAATTATAGTATATTATATATTATTGTAATACATATAATAGTATATATTTATATGACAATATTATATATATTGCCTTATTATAAAATTAATATAGTCATATTTATTTGGCCTTGGTCAGCGCGACCTGTGGCATAACAATTTTCCGTGCGATCATTTTCATGCAACTGGCTGAGCCGATGGGAGAGCCACCTTACTCCTGACACATTTTTCCCCGCACCCAACTCCGTACCCAGCCATCTATGGGATGAACTCTGACTCTGACGGAGGTTCACTACGGACGAAGAGAGTTGATGATCCGAACTTTCGTCGAGCATGTACACAAGAACACTGTTGCCAGCACCCGTTACCCACCTCTCGCTGCTAGGTGGCCCAGGTGGAAAGTTTGGCGACTGTACATGCTCGACGAAAGTTCGGATCATCAACTCTTTTCGTCCGTAGTGAACCTCCGTCAGACTCAGAGTTCATTCCATAGATGGCTGGGTACGGAGTTGGGTGGGGAGAAAAATGTCTCAGGAGTAAGGCGGCTCTCCCATCGGCGCAGCCAGTTGCATGAAACTGGTCGCACGGAAAACTGAATGCCACAAATCGCGCTGACCAAGGCCAAATAAATGACTATATTAATTTTATAATGCGATAATATATATAATGATATAAATATATATTATTGTATATAATACAACAATATATATTATACTATACTTATTTGGCCTTGGTCCGTGCAACCAGTGGCACACAACAATTCCATGCGATCGGTTTCCTGTAACTGGTCTAGCCGGTGGGAGAGCTGCTTAAAGGGGGAGCTTGGCATGGTGAAGACCAGGGCAGGCGCCGGACAGGGGAGGGGGGGAAGGGTTACGTTATTCATACCGTCAGTGATAATAATTGCCGAACTAGTTTTTGACATCCATTAGCATTCTACTAAATATTTGCATTCTTAACAATACTAAACATTTTATTTTCTATATTTTTACCTTGTTACCAAAACATGTTAATGCACTATATACTGGAATTGCTTCAGGCCTCTCTCTCTCTCTCTCTCTCTCTCTCTCTCTCCTTATATCAGTAATTCCATTTCATTTGGTGATCGCTTGATACCATTATCAGTATAGGTTGAAGAGAAATGCATTTACCTAGCATCTACATCCAGCTACAAGGATGATTACCTGCCACAGTCACATCATGAATTACACTGGTCAATAAACTTTAGGATGATGTTCAGACACTGTTAACGGTTGCTTATTTCCTCGTTGAGAGTACTTCAGGTAGATGTTTGTATGTGTTCTATGGTGCACCACGGAGAGGTAGGAGGTTAAAATACTGTCACCTCAACAGGCAAAGAGTTTATGCATACCGTTGTCGAATGTGGCTATTATATCAGCTATAATAATGACTTACCGTATCATACTTCATATGACTATGGTCATTACAGCACACCTTTGTAGTCCGATGATCTAACAAAAGACTGAGTTACACATTACAAGGATAATTGATTGTGAGCGGTGCCGCTTTTGTGTGAGGTCACACATTTACACGCTCATCGACTATTCATCGAACAACATTATCTCACATTATTGCAAGATGAAGACACCACAGCTACATCATAGTAAGCAAAAGCTTCCAGTCATTTTAAGCACAATTGCTATTGATTCATGAATTGTTGGGACATTTATATCACCATTGTCTGTGATATTACTTATGTGATTGGTAAATGCAACATACCGAACATGAAATTATCATTAAAGGGTGGAACACTGATCTTTTTTTATATTTTTTATCTATTATTATTATTATTATTATTATTATTATTGTTGTTGTTATTTATCCCAAGAACATAGGCGCTTTAGCGCCCGTCACCGAGGCCCGGGGTGCAAAGATTTGTGATGTTGGTTGCTGACTGGCTGCTGTTAAGATCTAGGTCATAAGATAATTGGAGAAACCCATCTCCTCTGACGGGGGTGGAACCACATCACACGGATCGGCTGGCGGAAGCGTTGACTACCACGTCACCCACAGTACTGTTTCACATACTTAATATATATCAACTATCAAAACAATTGCCGTGTTTGCATTGCAAACACAGTGATCCACGTAACGATTAGGTGATGAGCCATGGGTTTATCATGAAAAAGAATACGTTTATAAATATGTAATATATGTAAAGATGTGATCTTTTAGATTATTTTACTTATTGTTTTCAATACTTGCATTATCCAATACTTTCAAGAAGTTCCTTTAAAATTCTATCGGCTAAAAATTGACTACTGAATATTGGGATGAACTCTGACTGAGGTTCACTACGGAAGACGAGAGGTGATGATCCGAACTTTCTTCGAGCATGTACTCACGAACAAACATATACTGTACACTGTTGCCAGCTCTCGTTACCCACCCCTGGCGGGTGGGTGGCCCAGGTGGAAAGTTTGACGACTGTACATACATACAAGAGGTCCGGAGCTGGATGGTCCGGTTTCCGTACATGTCAGTTACCTTACAGTTCTAACATGGGGGCTGGGCAAAATTTGGGTTGCTGTGGATTAAACATTTATCCCTTTAAACCCAACAAAAGAACTAAACATACAAAAATTATTTCTGGAGGTATTTGCCCAAGCAATGATTGTGTCAAATTTGAAGCACAATAATGAAGAAGTAAAGGAATGACACCAAACTGAGAATTGTTTGGAAATGAAAAAGAAGAAAATGAAAAACTAAGGAAATACTGTACAGAAAGTCTCACCATACTGTGATGACCTAATAATATCGTCATTGTGTGTTGCTGTGGATTAACCATAATAATTTTCAATGGAGAGAGAGAGAGAGAGAGAGAGAGAGAGAGAGAGAGAGAGAGAGAGAGAGAGAGAGGGAGACAGAAAGAGAGAGAGAGAAGAGGGGGGAAAAAAAGACACGAGGAAGAGAGCACTACTGTTATGATGGTATGGGAATTATGATAATGAAGTATCAAGCGACAATAATAACCCTTTCCAGTCAAGTGCGTTACTAATGTTTTTAGAAATACTTCGTGGTAATTACATTTATCTTAGGATAAACATTTTGATCTTACAGGGGTTATATATGACAGAGTGATCTCATGAAATCACCGGTTACACAAATTCAGAGTAACATATATAGCCTATAGAATATTTCCCTATCAGGCGGAGTCTCGGCTATTTAAACTATTCTTCAAGCAAACAAAAAGACGCCATCATAGTGAAAGGGTAAAAAGTGCCCGTAAATTTTATCTTCAGTGTGTGTGATCCCATTCTTCTGCTTGTGTAAGAACACGTGTATACACTTATATTCCATCGTTAATTGTTATCCTTACGTAACAAAATTCAGCGGTGTCACTCCTGGTCTTTTGTTCACACTGAAGTAGGGCGGTTATTTTTATTAAGTATCCTTAGAGTCAACGGATAATAGCACCACGAAGCTCTCACCCACACATGTGATGAACCTGGACTCGTGTGTGTGTGTGTGTGTGTGTGTGTGTGTGTGTGTGTGTGTGTGTGTGTGTGTGTGTGTGTGTGTGTGTGTGAACATCTCAAAAGAATTTCGTCTGATTTTGGCCAAACTTGATGGAAGAGCTGAGAGTTAGCCAAGGGACTTACCTATCGTATCAGAGAACAACTAGTCGATAGTTATAGTCATAAGACAAATTCATGGTGACAGGACTGGGTCAACATTTTACCTTGCAAAAGCAATTTTTTTATGCGAAGTTAACCAAGCTTGGGGGAATGGTTCACGTTAAAGTAAAACGGTGTGAGGCAGTTTCAGACACAATCAGTCAGTGGTCGAGACCTTAGGACAACGAAGTTCGAATCGTGTGTCTGTGTATGAGCAAAATAACTAAAACATTTTGATCTGATTTGGGCCACACCTGGTGGGAAGTCTGAGGGTCAAGAAAGGGGATTTAATTGTATATTTTCTTTTAGAACAATAGGTCAAAAGTCAGTGACACACTGCAAGGTTAACTTTAATTTTATCCAGTTTGGATCAAAGTTTGTGGAAGGGTTCAGATTAAGGTAAGAGTAAAAGATTCGAAGTTTGAAAAGTCAGTTTAATGTCAAGGTCGCAGAACAAAGCTGGAGGTCACGGTCACAGCAAAGGCAGTCTAACCAGTTTCGATTTGATTTAGTGTAAACTTTGTGGGAGGGCTCAGGGTAACGCAAAGCTTGGGCGATTAAATGTTGGGAGCAACCGGCGAAGGTTAAGGCCTCAAGGCAAAGACGTATGTTCGACCCTAAAACACATTTGTGGGCACACGGGATTTACAGTCTCTGAATTAGAATTGTCTCTTGTTACTTCCGCCAAAGAGGTTATGTTTTACCCCGAGTTGGCTTGTTTGTCTGTTTGTTAGCAGGATTACTGAGAAGGTTATGGACGGATTTTGAAGAAATTTGTGGAAAGGTGGGCCATGGGCCAAGAAAGAAATCATTAAAATTTGGGCCGGATCTGGATCAGGAGTATCCCGGACAATGTATCCAAAAGTTCTAAGTTCTCAATGAATTTCAATGAAATTTTGTGAAAAGGTGGGCCATGGACCAAGAAAAAAATGATTAAATTTGGGGGCGGATCCGGATCCTATATCCACGAATTTGGATCCGGATCCCTTTTAATGGCAATGGCACTGACGGAGGTATGTGCTGTCTTAGCGCTTTCAAGTTTCTTTTCTGTGTTTGATTCTAGGCAGAGACCTGACAGTCCATTCACTGAAGCCCACAAAACATGAGCCTTCACATTATCACCAATTTGGCGCTAATACACATCCTTATTGACCATATTTATAGACTATATCATCTCAGAATGGTGAACTAAGAATAGTTGGAGTGCTTTCATGGCATGCAGTTGAATTTGAGGATGATTCTTACAGACAAATGATTATTTCTCTAGCCAACTGACCACCAAACAATAGAACTAGAAAAATTATCTATCTATTTATCTGTCTATTGCCAGACGCCTTAATCCCTTATAGGGGTGGCCACAAACAAATCGCCTCCAAGTCACCCTGTCCCTCGCCATTTCACTGCCCTGCTACCAGTTCACACCCCCTTCCCTCATATACCTCTCCATTCCATACCTCCATCTCATCCTTGGCCTTCCCCTCCTTCTCTCCCCCTCCACCTCACTCACATACACTCTCCTCGTCAGTCTCTCACTCTCCATCCTTTCCACATGGCCAAACCACCTCAGTGTGTTTCTCCTACTGCTTCCTATCACAATCACATCCACACCACAACGGTCCTTCACATCCTCATTGGTCAGTCTGTCTCTCCATGTGACTCCACACGCTCCTCTCAAATTACTCAATTCCACTGCTCTCACTCTTGACTTGTGTCCCTCCAACAACGTCCAAGCTTCACTTTCATTAATCAGAGTCGGTATCACAATACTGTCATTTAATAAATTTTTCACTTCCATGCTCACTTCCCTATTTCTTATCACTGCCTTCAAGGAATCAGCAACCTTTATTCCTTGTTGTACCCTTTCAAGCACTTCACCCTCCAAACTTCCATCCTTACTCATCACACTACCTGAGTGCTTAAACATACGCACATTTTCCATTTCCTCCTCATCCAACCTCACTGTACATTCACTGACTTCACCTCTCTCGAAGACCATAACTTTACTCTTCCCTACATTCACCTTTAAATTCCGTTTCTTACACACTCTCCCAAACTCATCCACCAATCCTTGCAACTCCCCTTCTTCACTCAACAACACAGTATCATCTGCAAATAACAGTACAGGAAGTTTCCAAACACTGCCCTCTCTCATTAGGGCCATTCCAACATACACTGCCCTACCTTGTATCTCTTTTATAACCCCATCTTATACTGTACAGATTGAACAACCACGGAGACATGACACATCCCTGTTTCAACCCAACCTTCAGATAGAAAATCTCAATCAGTTCACTATCCACACGCACTGCAGCCTTAGCACCTTCATACATACTCTTCACAGCATTCAACAACTTCCCATCTGCTCCATATATTCTTAATACTTTCCATGATCCTTGTCTATCCAGCCTATCATACACTTTCTCCAAATCCACGAAGACTGCATACAACTTCTTTCCCTTCTCTAGACACTTTTCCACTAAAGATCAAAGAATGAATATTTGATCTACACGACTTCTTCCCTTCCTAAAGCCTTCCTGTTCTTCTCCAATTAATTCCTCTGTTATTTCCTTAACCCTTCCGTGGCCGCTGGCGTCGAATGACGTTTAGCCGATAAATGGCCGCTGGGATCGTTTGAAGGCGGCCTATAAAAAACTGCAAAAATTTTTGGGAAGTGAATGGACATTCTGAACGTCTGCATACTGAAATACACTACAATCCCATACACCCCATCCAGCAGTTCAGAGCCTGCTGCTGTGATAAGTGTATTTTCGATTATTTCGCTCATGGCCATGCCTTAACAAGCACAACTACACCCATTATCTCGACCCAGCAGAACATATCATCTTTGTCTTCTCTTGCAAAGCACACACAACCATCTGTTTACGATAATGAAGTAATACAGGCACATACAAAAAAGACATGATAATAACAGAAAAATACAATTTTGTTTTGGTATCTTTACCTATTTGCTTAGGTTTGCTGTAATGGTTTAGATCATTTGATGCAATGCAACTTGTAGAAAACTGTGAAAACTTTCGGGAAGTGAACGAAAATCTGGTACTTGAGACTGACCTTGACTTCACCCTCTCATGTATCCGTCAGTTCACCACCTGCTGTCGTGACGAGTGGATGGACGAATTTTTCGCTCGTGGCCATGCCTAAACGCACATACAGTAGTTACACCCATTATCTTGACCCAGAAAAGAAAATACAATCTTTTTCCTCCCTTGCAAAACACACACACAACCACCCTGTTTACGAGACAGCAATATATATTGTGAAAATAGCATGGTAAAATGATAAACATGAACGTAAAATGATAAAGATGAACATGTTTTGACGGAAAAAATACGTTTTCCCACGTCTGTAAACGTATTTATTTCTGCTTTGTATCTGTATTCGTAATAATTAGACTTATTCTTAGTTCTGAAACTGCATTACGATTCTATTTTTAGCCATGCTCGTGGTGTGGGAGCTGGAAGTTGCGACTCAACTTCCTTATTGCTAATCGGACTGACCCTCCACTTTATTCTCCCGTGGCAGAGTCTAGCCTTGGAGGACGTGCAGTTTTCTCATTTAGGACTGAAAATTCAACTCTTTCGCTCCCTTTTCCAAGCATGGGCACAACGATAACGTAAAAAATAACTCGAAACTACCATAAACATATTTTATATGAAAAAGGTGAAAATGTATTCATAACATTTTTTTTTCCAGCCATTCCTAACAGATTATGTACTGAAATCATTCGATATAATCATATCTCATATATGCATAACATTTCAGCACCATTCGCATTGTTTTGGGAGGTAAAAAAAAAATAACAGCACCTGCCCAGTTGCGATGCGGCAGTCTCTGGGCGGCGATATCGGTTGCCGAAATTTCTGCAACTTCGGCGCTTCATTGCAAGCCACAAAATGCGTCTAGGAAGCTTCAAAAAATGGCCCTGGCGTCGGCCTGGGTTCACGGAAAATTCCGGGCCTTTGGCCACGGAGGGGTTAACTCTGTCAATAAGTATCCTACTGTATACTTATCCTATTACACTAAGAAAACCAATGCCCCTGTGATTACCACACACTTCTTTTTCCCCTTTCCCTTTATACAAGGGAATAATTATATCTGACTTCCAAATCATCCGGGACTTTACCTTCCTCCCAGGCCAATCTGCACATCTTTCACATCGATTCTACTACTATCTCTCCACCGTGCTTCAGCATTTCACCACACACTCCAATTCCTGGGGCTTTCCCCATTTTGATTTTCTTCAGTGCTTCCACAACTTACATCCTACTGATTTCTTCCTCTCTTCTCACCTCCCTCCTTCTCTCAGTCATTCCCCAGCCACTTATGCTCGCATTACTTTCATTCTCTATGTTCAACAGTTCATTAAAGTGTTCTCTCCATTTGCTCACTTTTTCTCTCTTTTCAACCATTTTTATCTTTCACTCCCCTACTAACTTCATTGCCACCCTGTCTGACTCTCTTTACCTCCTTCCAGAATATTTTCTTTCAGTCCCTCCACTTTACACTCAAATTCCTTCCAAAATCCTCATCTACTCTCTCTTATTATTCTTTCCACCTCTCTCTTCCTTTCTACATTATAACTCTTCCGTCTCTCAACTTCTTGCACTCCCCTATTTCTCATCCATTAGTTATATGTTTTCTTCTTTTGTCACAGCAGTCTCACCTCTTCATTCCACCATGCTGTTCCTTGCACCCCGTTTCGTCCTCTCGTCACCCCACACACCACCTCACATGCTGCACATATTTCCTCTGTGAATATCTTGCACACACCTTCCACGTTCCCCATCTGCTCCAGTTCATATTTACCTAATGGTTCCTCCACTTCTCTCTTATATTCTGCCTTTTTCTCATCCTCTTGTAACCTTTCCACTCACCTTACAGCTACTCCTTCCTCCCGTCCTTCCCTTCTTCTATTTCTCTATTTTACTTGGACATTATATGCCCCTCCCTTGATGTGTCTTCAGACATATTCAGAACAGTAACTGTGGAACGACGTAGCGCAACAACACGCTCTTGGTGCGGCGGAGAGCCACCAGACTCCCCAACTTGTACCATTTACCTTGGCCATGACGCTAACACATGAGAGATAATCTCATTACCCTCCGCAACAAGTTGCTCGAGTGCTGGGAAGCAGCCACTGCTAACTATGGTAACTGTCTCAGTCCTTGTTCTTGGCCTGCTCCTTGAGGAGCACAGCTCGTTTAAGAGAGACAAAGATATACTCAGAGGTTTTTCATTTATGCACTGAAATGAACCACTGTATACCAGTCTTTAAAAATGCTCATCATACCATGCGGAAATAACTCTGTTATTATGTTTCGGGCTGTGCGTAGGCAATTCTGCATTGTAAAATGTTAAAGGCTAAATATGGGTTTAAAAGAGATTTTTCTTAAGTGTCCTTGTCTGCAAACCCTTTTAACGTTGAGTGTATTAAACCAGCTCTTTGTAAGTTCATCTGTAAATAAAATTTTATTAACTCATTATCGGCTTAAAGGTTACAAATCTTTTTACTGACTTCTCATTCTTGATATATATATATATATATATATATATATATATATATATATATATAGAGAGAGAGAGAGAGAGAGAGAGAGAGAGAGAGATAAAGAATATAGAATACTCCCCCAGTATCCCTGCTTGTCGTAAAAGGCGACTAAAAGGGTTGGCGGAGGGTTAGTGCCCCTCCCCGGAAAACAACTAACTAAAAAAAAAAAAACAAGAAGCCTCGGACAAGGACTGACCAAACGTTGACGACCAAGGACCGGACAAAGGACATTGCAATTGGAACATGGAATGTAAGGGGAGCAAATGATGAGGTGAAAGAGAGAGAGATTGTCCAGGTGCATGAGGATGCGAAAGTGGATGTCTGTGGAATAACTGAAACAAAATGGAGAGGAGAAAGTGTGAGAGAATGGGAGTATGGATGGGGTATATGTGCAGGAGTAGGTGAGAATGAGAGGGCAAAGGAAGGAGTATGTATAGTTGTGAGTAAAAGATGGAAGAGGAGCATAAGACAGTATGGATCAGTTGGATCAAGGATTGTGTGGGTAAAGTTGAAAGTTGGAATACAAATGTGGGCGATTGTGTGTGTGTATGCGCCAACGCAAGATCGTGCTAGAAGAGTTGAGGGAAGAGTTCTGGACAAATGTAGAAGTGTGCATGGAAAAGTTTGGAAGGAATGAGAGAGTGTTTTTGATTGGTGATATGAATGGTAAAGTTGGGAATGTGAAGGTGGATGGAATAGTTGGTGAGTGGGGTGTGCCTACTGAGGTAGATGAGAATGGGAGTGCGTTAGTGGACATTTGTGCTGGGAGGGGGTTGGTGATAGCCAATACCCTCTTCAGGCATAAAATGATCCACAGGTATACATGGCGAGTGATGAGAAGGGTGGGTGGTGAACTGAGTGAAAGGAAGGCAATGATTGATTATGTGTGTGTGGATGAAAGGATGCGAAGATGTATATTGGATGCAAGAGTTTATAGAGGTTGGGGGAGTGGACTTTCTGACCACTACTTGGTGGTGGCCAGAATTAAAGTTCAAGTAAGATGGAGGAATAGAAGAAGGGAAAGACGAGAGGAAGGAGTAGTTGCAAGGAGAGTGGAAAGGTTACAAGAGGATGAGAAAAAGGCAGAGTATAAGAGAGAAGTGGAGGAACGATTGGGCAAATATGAATTGGAGCAGATGGGGGACGTGGAAGGTGTGTGTAGAATATTTACAGAAGAAATATGTGCAGCATGTGATGTGGTGTGTGGAAGGAAGAGAAGACGGAGGGGGGTGCAAGGAACAGCGTGGTGGACTGAAGAGGTGAAACGGGCTGTGGCACAAAAGAAGAAAGCATACAATGAATGGATTAGAAATAGGGACGTGGAAGAAGTTGAGAGGCGGAAGAGAGAGTTATATGTAGAAAGAAAGAGAGAGGTGAAAAGCTTTGTAAGAGAGAGTAAGAAGAGAGTGGATGAGGAATTTGGAAGGAATTTGAGTGTAAAGTGGAGGGACTGTAAGAAAATGTTCTGGAAAGAGGTGGAAAGAGTAAGACAGGGTGGAAGTGAAGTTAGCAGGGGAGTGAAAGATAAAAATGGTAGATTACTAGTGGAGAAGGGAGAAAAAGTGAGCAGATGGAGAGAGCACATTAAGGAATTGTTGAACGTGGAGGATGGAAGTAATGCGATTATAAGTGGCTGGGGAATGGCTGGGAGAAGGAGGGAGGTGAGAAGACAGGAAGAAATCAGTAGGATAGAAGTTGTGGAAGCAATGAAGAAAGTTAAATCAGTGAAAGCCCCAGGAATTGATGGAGTGTGTGGTGAAATGCTGAAGCATGGGGGAGAGATAGTAGTAGAATGGATGTGGAAGATGTGCAGATTGGCCTGGGAGGAAGGTAGAGTCCCGGAGGATTGGAAGTCAGGTATAATTATTCCCTTGTACAAAGGAAAAGGAGAAAAAGAAGTGTGTGGTAATCATAGGGGCATTTGTCTTCTTAGTATAATAGGAAAAGTGTATGGTAGGATACTTATTGACAGAGTTAGAGAAAGAACAGAGAAATTAGTTGGAGAAGAACAGGGAGGCTTTAGGAAGGGAAGAGGTTGTGTAGATCAGATATTCATTCTCAGAAATTTAGTGGAAAAGTTTCTAGAGAAGGGAAAAGTTGTATGCGGCTTTCATGGATTTGGAGAAAGCATATGACAGGGTGGATAGACTAGGATTGTGGAAAGTGTTAAGAATATATGGAGTAGATGGGAAGTTGTTGAATGCTGTGAAGAGTATGTTCGATGGTGCGAAGGCTGCAGTGCGTGTGGATGGTGAACTAAGTGAATTTTTCTCTTTGAAAGTTGGGTTGAAACAGGGATATGTCATGTCTCCATGGTTGTTCAATCTGTACATGGATGGGGTAATAAAAGAGGTACAAGGTAGGGTAATGGATGTTGGAGTGGCCCTGGTGAGAGAGGATAGTGTTTGGAAACTCCCTGTACTGTTGTTTGCAGATGATACTGTGTTGTTGAGTGAAGACGAAGGGGAGCTGCAAGGCTTGGTGGATGAGTTTGAGAGAGTGTGTAAGAAACGGAATCTAAAGGTGAATGTAGGGAAGAGTAAAGTGATGGTCTTTGAGAGAGGTGAAGTCAGTGAATGTACAGCGAGGTTGGATGGTGAGGAATTGGAAAATGTGAGTACGTTTAAGTACTTGGGTAGTGTGATGAGTAAGGATGGATGTTTGGAGGGTGAAGTGCTTGAAAGGGTACAGCAGGGAAGAAAGGTTGCTGGTTCTTTGAAAGCAGTGATAAGAAACAGGGAAGTGAGCATGGAAGTGAAAAAGTTACTACATGACAGTATTGTGATACCAACTCTAACGTACGGAAGTGAAGCTTGGACGTTGTTGGAAGGACACAAGTCAAGAGTGAGAGCCGTGGAAATGAGTTATTTAAGAGGAGCCTGTGGAGTCACATGGACAGACAGGCTGACGAATGAGGATATAAAGGAGCTTTGTGGTGTTGATGTGGATGTGATAGGAAGCATTATGAGGAACACACTGAGGTGGTTTGGCCATGTGGAGAGGATGGAGGGTGAAAGACTGACGAAGAGAGTGTATGTGAGTGAGGTGGAGGGGGAAAGAGGGACGGGGAGGCCGAGGATGAGATGGAGAGATGGGGTGGAGAGGTATATGAGAGAGGGGGGTGTGAGTTGGGAGCAGGGGAGTGAAATGGCGGGAGACAGGGCGACTTGGAGGCGATTTGTTTGTGGCCACCCCAAACTGGCAAAATATATATATATATATATATATATATATATATATATATATATATATATATATATATATATATATATATATATATAAATAAATACTTTGTGGCCGTTCCTGTATACCTTCAGTATATATCCTACGTATTAATAGAATTTTTAAGTTCTTCGTATGACTGACACGTTCAGAACTTATTTGAAATCATGGCATTAAATGGGACTCCAACCATAATGCCGAGAATCTGACTATACTTGCCTGTAAATGATCACGGTTACTGTATATATATATATATATATATATATATATATATATATATATATATATATATATATATATATATATACATACAGCACATAAATGCGTCTATTGTTTCTGTGCAGGTACATTCTTCAGTATAACTGAGAGGACCTTTGCGAATTCATATATTAATACTTTATTTGAAAAGAACTTTACTATAAATCGCATTTTGAAGAATCCTAGTCAGTGAAGATGGTGTTAAAGTCGACGTACCTCTTCCGATGCTCTCTGAAGTGTTAAGTCATTTGAAGGATAAAATATATATATATATATATATATATATATATATATATATATATATATATATATATTATGTGGGGGAGAAGGAATCAAAGGCAATGAGCCCGCAAAACTGTTCCTTCCAAGAGAAAAACAAAATACAAGAGAGAGCCAAATTCAAGATCCATTCATTTTCAGATTCCTTGACACACTGCGTTTGAAAGACTGGAGACCATAGGAAGCAGGAAATACAGACAGAGGGAGACAGTTCCAGGGTTAACCTGTTGCATAAATGAAGGACTGGGAGTAACGGTTAACTCTTGCATTAGAGAGTTGGACAGAAAAGGGATGAGAGTTTGCTGCTAGACGGGTGCTACGGACCCGTCGTAGAAGTGGAGGAATGCATGCATTCAGTTGAGAGGAACAGTGACCATTGAAATAGCGATAGAAAAGAGATAAAGATGCAACACTGCGGCGATGAGACAGAGGTTTAAGGGAGTCAGTTAGAGGGGGAGAGTTAATGAGACGAAAAGCCTTTGACTCCACCCTATTGAGAAGAGCTGTATGTGGGGAGGCTCCCTCACACATGAGAGTTGTACTCCACACAGGGGCGAATAAAATCCCTGTATAGAGTCAACAATTGTGCAAGGGCAAAGAAGGAACGGAGTCGGCTTAGCACTCCCAATCTTTTGGAAGCAGATTTAACAAGAGATGTAATATGATCTTTCCAAGACAAGTCCCGAGCAAATGAAACCCCAAGCATGTTCAACGATGATGCAGGATTAAGTTGAGTATTATTAAACATAAGTGGGTATACCTGTGGAAGATTTTGTTGGGTTGATAGGTGCAAAAACTGAGTCTTTGATGCATTAAAAACAACCAGATTATTTTTACCCCAGTCAGAGATACGAGCCAAGTCAGACAATAGGTGTGCCATAGCCTCATCCCTTGCCTGTTGAAGTAACTGCTGAGATGGACGTTTTGGGAATCGAATGGAAAGGTGAAGGGTGGAGTCATCAGCATATGAGTGGATAGGGTTAGATGTACAGCTTAGAAGGTCATTGATGAATAAAAGGAAGAGAGTTGGTGATAGGACAGAGCCCTGAGGAACACCACTGTTAATAGATCTAGAAGAACGATAGCCATCTACAACAGCTGCTATAGAACGACCAGAAAGGAAGCTAGAGATGAAGGCACAGATAGAAGGATAGAAACCGTAAGAGGGCAGTTTGGAAATTAAAGATTTATGCCAGCCTCGATCGAAAGCCTTTGAGATGTCAAGTGCAATGGCAAAGCTTTCGCCAAAATCCCGAAAGGAGGATGACCAGGAATCTGAAAGGTATGTGAGAAGATCGCCTGTGGAGCGTCCCTGACGGAACCCATACTGACGATCAGAAAGAAGGTTGTGATAGGAAAGATACTTTAAAATTTTTCTATTAAGAATGGACTCAAAAACTTTTCAGATACAGGATGTTAAAGCAACTGGACGATAGTTAGAGGGTTGGGAATGGTCACCCTTCTTTGGGACCGGCTGAATGAGAGCAAACTTCCAGTAAGAAGGAAAGGTACAAGTTGACGACAAAGGCGAAAGAGTTTGCCTAGGCAGGGTGTAAGCACAAAAGCACAGTTCTTGAGAACAACAGGAGGGACTCCATCAGGCCCATATGCCTTATTAGTACTGAGGCCAGGAATGGCAGAAAATACATCAACTGAAGAAACTTTAATGTTAGCCATGAGGAAGTCAGAGGGGGGAAGTGATGGAGGAACAACACCGGAATTGTCTAAGGTGGAATTGGAGTAGAACGTCTGAGCTAAGAGATCTGCTTTATCAGTAGAAGAAATAGCTACAGAGCCATCAGAGTAGAAAAGAGGAGGGAAGGACGATGAGGTAAAGTTGTTAGCAAGGTTTTTGGCAAGGTGCCAAAAGGAGTGAGAAGAGTTCGAGTTAGAGAGTTGAGAGCATTTTGTACGGATGAAATTATTTTTAGCAGAGCGAAGAACAGACTTAGCATGATTCCGGTCAGAAATGTATAAAAGATGTGATTCAGGGGTGGGTTGGCTCCGGTACCTTTTGTAGGCCCTCTCCTTGTTGCGGACAGCATTAGAACAAGAGTTATTAACCAAGGCTTTCGTGCATTAGTCAGAGGATATGAGAAAGGAATGTATGCTTCCATGCCCGAGCAATAACCTCCGTAATGCGCAAGGCACACCCAGATGGCTCCCAGCCATGGAAGCAATAATCATTGCAGGGAAATTCAAAGAAGTACTGTCTGAGGGCCTCCCAATCTGCAGCTCCAAAGTGCCAGAGACAACGTTTTTTTGGAGGGTTCGCAGGCCGCACCAGAGCAATAGGACAGGTTAAGGTGATAAGGTTGTGATCGGAGGAACCCAACGGAGAGAAAAGATTAACCGTGTAAGCAGAATGATTAGTTGTAAGGAAGAGATCAAGTATGTCGGAGCTCTCTCTATGGCGGTCAGGGATACGGGTAGGGTGCTATACAAGCTGCTCTAGGTCATTAAGGATAGAAAAGGTGTAGGCTTGTTCACCAGGTGGATCAGTGAAAGGAGAAGAGAGCCAAAGGTGGTGGTGACCATTGAAATCTCCTAGAATGGAGATTTCAGAGAAAGGAGAAATGGATAGAATGTGTTCCATTGTAGAAGTAAGATAGTCAAAGAATTTTTGATAGTCAGTAGAATTAGGAGATAATTAAACAGCACAGATATATTTAGTCAGAGAATGACAGGAAAGCCGAAGCCAGAGTGTAGAGAATTCAAAAGAATCGAGTTCAGGAACACAAGAGCAAAATAAGTTGTTGCGTACATATACACAACAGCCACCTTTGGCTTTGAAATGAGTATAGAGAAAGTAGGAGGATACAGAAAAGAGTTTGCTGTCAGTTACTTCAGACAGCATATCACTTGCTTAATTTTTTTACCTGCATCGTAAGACGCGTTTTACCAAAGTAAATTTCACTAAACTGTGTTATTTTAATGCAAAAAAGAAGGAACCAAAGGCCACTGGCCTACAAATTGTTCTTTCCGAGAAATACAAAACAACAAGATAAAACAGAGCCAAATTCAAGATCCGCTCATTTCGAGATGCCTGGACACATTGCGTTTGAAAGACTGGAGATCATAGGCAGAAGGAAATACAGTTCCAGAGCTGACGTGTTGCATACATGAAGGACTTTTAGTAACGGTTAACTCTTGCATTAGAGCTTTGGACAGAAAAGGGATGGGTGTTTGTTGCTAGACGGGTGCTATTCGCCCGCCGTAATGGTGGAGGGATGCAAGCAGACAGTTCAGAAAAGCAGTGACCGTTTAAGTAGCGATAGAAAAGAGATAACCATGGAACAGTGTGGCGAGGAGACAGAGATTAAATGGAGCCAGTATGGGGAGAGTTAATGAGACGAAAAGCCTTTGACTGCACCTTGCTCAGAAGAGCTGTATGTGTGGAGCCTCCCTACACTTGAAAGTTGTATTCTACACAGGGGCGAATAAAACCTGTGCATAGAGTCAACAACAGTGCAGGGGCAAAGAAAGCACGGACTCGGCTTAGCATATCCAATCTCTTGGAAGCTGTTTTTTGTTCCTTCCAAAATATATTCCGAGAGAATGAAACCCCAGGTATGTTTAAAGATGGTGCAGGATTGAGCTGAATATTGTTAACAATTAGAGGGTGCCCCTGTGGAAGCTTTTGTTGGGTTGATAGATGTAAGAACTAAATTTTTATGCATTAAACAACATGATTATTTTTACCCCAATCAGAGATGAGAGCTAAGTCATACATTAGGTGTGCCATAGCATCATCCCTTGATGGTTGGGGTAACTGCTGAGATGGACGCTGCGGGAATCAGATTGAAAAGTGAAAGGTGGAGTCATCAGTGTATGAGTGGATTGGGTTAAACGTATAGCTTAGAAGGTCGTTAATGAATATAAGGAAGAAAGTTGGCGATAGGACACAACCCTGAGGTGTAATGTTTGGTAACGTTTCCTGTGCCTCATATCCTGACTCAGCAGTGCAATTCTAAAAAGAACGAGATGTGTGGCATTACTCGTTAGATAGGTGCGAGATGTAGCAGCCGTAAATAATGGAGTTTAGCCTATATTTGATTATTATTGTTTGGAGGTAGAGTTATAAATTTGTTTTGGTCATATTCCATTCAAAATAAAATTATTACAGGTATATAAAGACAAAAACAGTTATAAACTGACTAATTGCATATAGGTGCTACTCATATATATATATATATATATATATATATATATATATATATATATATATATATATATATATATATATATATATATATATATATATATATGCAACAAATATTTAATACTTTGAATTACTTATATGACCATTGGTCTTTTTTTCTACTTTGCTAATGATTGAACAAATGCTTCTTAAAAAAGATATAGAAAGATTTTACTTATCAAATGATTGTGGTGGCATGTTTTTTGAAAGTAAGAACTCTTTCTCTCTAAGAATGGCTTTTTGTACATAATATCTGTTTACTTTAATTGTATTCCCCCGTCTAGATTATTAAACACATTCTAAACCCTCCCTTTTTATCACGATAATTATCATGTGCAGTAAGTAATCTTTTCTCTCAGTCTAGGAATTTCTTCCCAGGAAGCCTTGAATAAAAGCATCAGATATGAAGTTTTTCAGGCCTGACTGACCATGGTGCTCGTATCAAAATTCATGCGTTGACAGAAATAGAACGGTGCATATGTTATTGTGCTCAAACCATTAAGACTGGCACTGAGACATCAAAAATCAACAAGCTGCCTTCCCGTCGTAAGGCCGAGTCTTCGGGTTGTCACATGAGTAGACTAAAGTGTGTGTGTGTGTGTGTGTGTGTGTGTGTGTGTGTGTGTGTGTGTGTGTGTGTGTGTGTGTGCGCGTGCGTATTTTACTGTTCTTACAATTTACATATCTCGTTATTTCGCATGGATGAATGTGGGACAATACGATTAAATCCTACCTTGTGGTAAGGTTGTTTTGCAATGGGCTAGGAAAATAAGAACGGAAAAAGTGACATAAAAAAAGTTATGCCTTAAGCATGAAAATTTGTCAGTAGAATTGGATCTCTGCTTTTCATTCCCACAGCTGTGCTCTACTTTGCCTTTACACTAACTTTGACACAACTCATACGGTCACCTAACCATCATCATTGCGTGATAGATAACCTGATGATTTTTAGTTTTATCATTTGATCTGCACATCAACCTACCACAACCATCCAACCCTGCCTTTCCCGGTGACCTGTGTGTTGGAAAACGTAACCGGTACTTCAGTCCTTCGTGTATGCAGCTGGCCAACACGGGAACACTGATCATCAGTCTGTCTTTCCCATTGTGAAATGTGTCCAAGGAACTAGAAATGAACGGATTTTTAATTTCGATTTATTTATTTATTTATTTATGGAAAGGCCAAGTTCTTGTAACCCTGGGCCCTTTCTTTTCTTGCATTTGTATATCATGCTTTTTTATTTTTACCAGAAATAATTAATATTTAATGATGCTGAAGGGAGAAAAATACACCTACTGTACTTTTACCTGATATGGCGAGAAATTACTCACTTTTTCTGTGCTTGGGAACATATGTTTACATGACAGGAGGTCTCGGGGGAGGTAGCCTCCCTATCCCGCCCCCAAGTTAAGAAAATGTGTAGTTTTTCAGGACAAAAATCTATTATTCAGACAAATCATTCTGTCGATGCACTGGTTTTTAAAAATGAAATTAAGGTTACTAAAACAAGAATTTAAAAAAAAATCATGGCAGTGTAACACGTGGCCTCGGAGTCCCATAGGGGGGAGACCATAAATGTTCCCACCTTCTGTCCCTCTCCCAGTGACGACTCGAGCTGCCTGGAACCACTGTCTGACTTACTTCTTCATTTCTGCAACATTCACGGCCTTTCCTCTAACTTTCGCTCTGTTGAGCACCACCTCTCCTTCTCTAAACCTCACATTCTTTTTCTAACTGAGACTCAGCTGTCTGAGGCAACTGACAGCAGACCCTTTTCTGTATCCTCCTACTTTCTCTATACTCATTTCAAAGCCAAAGGTGGTTGCTGTGTATATATAAGCAACGACTTACCTTGCTCTCGTGTTCCTGAACTCGATTCTTCTGAAACCTCTACACTCTGGCTTCCGCTTTCCTGTCATTCTCTGACTAAACATATCTGTGCTGTTTACTTATCTCCTAATTCTACTATCAAAAATTCTTTGACTATATTATTTCTGCGATGGAACATATTCTATCCATTTCTCCTTTCCCTGAAATCTCCATTCTAGGAGATTTCAATGTTCACCACCACCTTTTGCTCTCTTCTCCTTTCACTGATCCACCTGGTGAACAAGCCCATAAGTTTCTATCCTTAATGACCTTGAGCAGCTTGTACAGCACCCTACCCGTATCCCTGACCGCCATAGAGAGAGCTCCATCATACCTGACCTCTTCATTACAACTAATTCTTCTGCTTACACTGTTATCTTTTCTCTCTGTTGGGCTCCTCCAATCACAACCTTCTCACATTAACCTGTCCTATTGCTCCGGTATGGCCTGTGCACCCTCCAAA
>NC_137023.1:15076141-15081141 GCF_032717465.1 Coenobita brevimanus | reverse complement strand
GTAACTTCTTGTAGTGTGTTTTGTAGATCAGTTATACTTATATTGGACTCGTGGACGAGCGGTTGTTATACGTGAGAAGTTTTGTAAGTAGATAATCTTCGTTCCCTTTTGTCATGCAATGACAGGAGAGGTAAAGATTAGTAAGGGACTATTTTTATTTGTCTTGGAAATATTAACAAAGTCTCACACACGAGTGAAGTATATATACTGTAGAGTTCCGCGAGCTACCTCCTGTCTCTCTCTCACTTTCTCTTTCTCTCTCTCTCGCCCATGTTGCAAACCGCCTTCTCCCTACTACCTGTCGGTTCTATGGCCAGTCTCCTTCTGAGCTCAAAATTCCTATATTCTGGTGTAGCAGGGGTCGTGTCACGTGTACTCTACTATCGTGGAAGCTTCCAGAACACTGTATGTCTGTGTGTATGTACTGCTTCCGGTGCATGATCAACATTCCTTCAATTAAAGAGTTGCAAGGTAATTTCCCGTTCCCACACCTTGTCTGGTGCTCTGTCTATCTATCTATCTATCTATCTATCCATCATGCTTTCTGTTATTATTTGTATTTATAATATGGACTCCTGACATTACTGTAAATACTTGGACAAGGTGCTCATGGTTATTTTCTGCGAGGTGTTTGTCTGACCACGGAAAACTTGTTTCAGAAGTATGAGAAGTTGGAGAGACGGCCTATGCTTAAGTACGAGGGTCCGAATCAATCAGAGACGACTGACGATTTCCGATCAGGTGCTGTCAGGTTTGTAGGTCGGTATCCTATCCTTAATTGTTGTGGGCATCGGTAGCCTACACCAAAATGGTGACTTGTCACTCAGTGCAGGTCGCCTGAAGTGGAAAGTAGTGTACTAAAAAGTGACAGGGGCGGATACATTCAGTGTATACAGTCTACAACTGCGTTTGTGGAATGATGGATGGCATTATTTAGTTTTCTGTGTATAGTAACGGAACCAAATACGACGCCCCTTCGCCCCCCCAAAATATGGGTGTAGTATTTTGGACATTTCAGGTAAAGATAGAGTGTTAATCCATTTAGTTGCCCAGTCTGCAGAACTATACATAAGGGTCAAACAGTGAAGTTTTAGGGACAGCAGAGTGTGCATATTTTTTAAGAGGAAACAAGTTACCTAGAGGAGAAATGTGACATATCTGATAAACAGAGTCACTTTGTAGCAAGAGTTATGAATGTATAGGGTGCGAAGGAAAATTTCTTGCGTGGTAAAGTTTACATCGGGTGAGTATGGGAGAAAGAAAGGGGACAGGTAGTTTGTGGTGATGGTAGAGTCAGTATTAGTGATGTCCCGATTACCTGTTCGTGACCTGGTTGGTGAGAGAGTGACAGTACCTCAAAGAACTATCGTACCACTAAGATCAGATAGAAATGGGCATGAACGAGTAAGAGACATCAGTGAAACTGCAGGAGGTTCGTAAATCTTTGTCCTATTAATCCTTTCTCGCTGAAAGGTCTGAGTTAGTAATAAATGCTGTTCGGCTGACAGAAACATTTTTGCTAAATTTCTCGAGCATATGAAGTTTGTTAAACACTGTACATAGAGTACGTTGGAAATAAGGCACAGCCATTCTCAAGGAGTCGCAAATTTTGTTGCCTGAAAATAATCAATCGTTCCAACTCTTAACTTAGTGGTAAACAGTTATGGTTTCATCTTATATCAATAGTGCGCATAACTGTGGTAACATAGGTATGTGACGGTGATATTTTCCTTGCTAAAATATATATCGTTAAGACATATAGTACAATATTTCCTGCATAATTATTTAAGCAATAAGGAACTGTTTATAGTTAAAATGCAGCGTAATTTGATTATTAAAAACATACCTACAGCATCATATAATATTCATCAATACCCAGGCATTAACACTACTTCATCAGATACAACTGATAATCTTATGACAGAGTATTTTAGCTAGCGTTCTACCTACTTTAATCATGATTTATTGGTGCCACTAATGTCATCGCTCCATTATCCATAATCCTGTCACTTAACACGCAAGCCTCAACAATGAACTGCTGGCTCAGCACCACTGGACACCACAACATCCGTCACAACAGTTGTGCACAGTATCACTGAAATACATTGGTGAGGCTGCTTTATAAACCATACGTTATCGTAAACTACGTGGATTTAATTTCACTTGCAGATGCGTCATATCTACGTGAATGTATAGGGCAATTATCCTTGTAGGATAGCAATTGTGTATCTCCGTACATTAAGTGAATTACAAAACAGTCACTGTACAGTAGACAGTGCAGTCACGCTTCCAATATATATACAATAAATCAAAGAGAGAGAGAGAGAGAGAGAGAGAGAGGTGGGGGCTGAAAGTGGAGATTAAGTGCAAATTAGGTGATCTGGAGGTGAGAGTACTTCAGACTGTAAAGTTAGAATTCGGTGGGTGATGCATGTAGACGTTTTAATGATTTAATTTCTAATACAACTTGTTTCTGTTTATATATACAAGCATTGTGTTATTAAGTGAACTAATGCATATAAACGTTTTGATATTTTGACTTTTAATTTGAACCATTTAACTGTGCATATGTATTTTATGGAAAGCAATTTACAATTTGATTTTTTTGTGTGTGTGTGTGTCCGACTCTCGGCATAGGCTTCACAACCTGTTATCAAGGCCCAGTAGTCCTCCTACATACATACACCTCTCTACATGTCACCACTTCGGCGCTAACACCCACCGTCCATATTGAATACATGCTAGGGCTGTCTCATACAGAACTGATGTATTGGTATTAGTGGGGGTATTTTTACGACATGTCGGCGGTTCATCTGGTAGATCAGTAAAGTCTGATTTCATGAAATTCAAGTCCTTATACCGTTCCCTGCCCTAGTGGGGATTTGAACCTGGGTCCGGTAGGACTGCAAGCTACCTCTCTACCGATCTTATAAAAACAAGACTTGAGAGGGACTCGAGGCTTGTGTCGGTCTTCAGTTGGACCTGAGAAGTGCCCGTCAAACGCCGATATGCAGAAGCAAGCGTCAGTCTCTCACAGGCCGAGTGGATGCTCTCAAGTCCAAGCCTTCTCTAAGTGGACTTGAGTCGGACTGGAGCATTGAGATTTTGTTATTAAACGATTCTGCATGATAGATTGTCTCTTAAAACGATGAATAATTTATCAACAACCCCCAGTACAACAATAGACGGTGGCTATATAAGATCTTTAACAGATAATATTTGAAATTTACACAAAATATCTGGTTGTACAGAACATAATAATAGGCCGCGTTGTGTATACGTATATAAATTGTACTTGAATAATTTTACAGCATTTGATGATACAAATATTGGTGGGAGTGCCTTACGATATTTATATCAGGATTACGATCGCATAAGTACTGTATTGATGTACAGTATCGAGCAGGCTTCTAGGCCATGACAAAATTTTGCTTGTACACATTCCTATATGACTGCAGTTAATATTTAGGTTATTATACAGTGTTTGTAATGTCTAGCACATATCGTATTGTAAAAATAAAGTACCTTATGGTAAAAAATTTTGTGATTAATTATTACAGACGCTGAGCACGCTTCTACATTAAACTGGTGAATGGTTATTCATCTTATTATAATGTATAGTACGTCCGGTTTTGCAGTTATTTCATGCATTTTAACTTGTACTGCAAAAATAATATTGGGTTTATTATATATTTACCATATACAATGTCCGTGACTATTGGCATTTATGTAGCATAATTAGAAGCATTGCTAAATTTAATTGTCTAAACTCTGTGCTGTGATGGGCTGATCTTAAAAAAGGCGAAGATTTGCCCCAAGTCCGCGAATTGAGTATGACTTTGTGAAGTCAGGCTTGAACCTCATTTTACATATAGCCTAGTCAGGCTGACTGAACCAGACTTAAGTATGCCGTGAACCAAGGCCTGGGAAAGTCCAGAGCCCGATTCCAAGTCCGGCTTAAGCCTCGTTCTATCATTTGGGACTAAGGTATCTGTCTTTTCCTCTATGAATGTGTGAATATATGTATGTATGTATATATATGAGATGAAAGATACTTCTGAAAATGAAATAAAGTAAGTCAGTGTGACGTCGGTAGAAACAGAGTACAAGTAATTTATAATAAGGTAAGTAACTGTCTTTTTAACCCTCCAGTCACACAGCACACAGCATCCTTTATATATTGTTTCTGGCAGGGTTAAGTGTCCCCCAGCTTCCCCTATCCAAAATCACTTAATCATGGCAGTTGATTCACAGAGCCTCGGAGGACCCAGTACCTGCCCAGGGCCCCAACCAAATGGGCAGACTCGCGTGGCCATGTGGAATGTGAGAGGTGTGAATGAAGAGAGCAAGAGGGTGGAAGTGATGAATGTGTTCAAGAGTGCGAGATATGCTCTGATGGCATTGTGTGAAACGAAGATGAAAGAGGGCGAAGTGGAGGAGTGGGAGGGTGTGAAATGTGTAACATCGGGAATGAATGGGAGAGGAGGATGCAAGGAAGGAGTTGCTTTGTTGATGAATGAGGTGTGGCAGAGGGGAATGAGAGACTACAAATGTGTTAGCTCGAGATGTATGTATGTCAAGTTCAAGTTTGAGAAGGTGAAAGTGGCAGTGATTGTAGCATATGCACCATGTGAGGACAGGAGTGAGAGAGAGAAAGACAGGTTTGGGATGAGCTGGGTGAAGTAGTGGGAGAAATGCCCAAGAGCTATAAAGTGATTGTGATGGGGGATATGAATGGAAGAGTAGGTACTGGTCCTGAGGATGACATGCGTTGCTATGGAGTAACAGGAGAAAATGATAATGGGAAAAGACTAAAGGATATGTGTCAGGAGAGGAGGTTGTGCATTTGTAACTCGTATTTCAAACACAGAGATGCACATAGATATACATGGTATAGAGGGAACGGGGATCGTGCTGAAAGAAGCCTGATTGATTACGTGCTCGTAGAGAGGTCGATGATGGGAATGGTTGCTGATACGAGGGCTGTGAGAGGACGATGT
>NC_137023.1:15016141-15073641 GCF_032717465.1 Coenobita brevimanus | reverse complement strand
GGTTCAATAAGACCACATCCCGGCCTCCTTTCCTAATATCTCACCCCTGCTTATCTTCTCTACACCTCACCTCTGCTTCGCTCCCTCACTCACACCTCACCCCTGCCTCCCTCCCTTACTCGCACCTTACCCCTGCCTCGCTCCTTCACTCACATCTCACTCATGCCTTTCTCACTCACTGTCACCAAACTCGTATCGTCCCCATTCCCTCATGCTTCACCCCTGCCTCCCTCCGTCCACACATCACCCCTGATTCCCTCCCCACCTCGCACCTTATCCCTGCCTCGCTCCTTCACTCTTATGTTACTCCTGCCTTTCTCAATCACTGTCACACATCTTCCCCCGCCCCTCATACCTCATTCCTGCCTCCCCTCCACACTCACGCCTCACCCCTGTTTTATTTCCTCACATCTCACCTTCACCCCAGCCTGTCTCTCTCACACCTCATCCCGAATCGCTTATTCATACCTCATCCTGCCTCCCTCCCCCTCTCACTCCTCACTTCTGCATCCCTCCATCTCTCACACCTCACCTCTGCATCCCTCCCTCTCTTAACCCTGCCTCTCTCCTTCACATCTCACAGCAAACAGCCTCCTCGATACTGCACTTTTTTCCTCCCATCTTATCTCGCTCCTTTCTATCTGCTCACGCTTCACATGAGTTTTACGCACGTCTCAAGCGCCAGATACATGAGGCTGATGCGTTTGTTGGTTGCTGAAGTCGTGGATAATGTATTTTGATACCACGGTTTTTTACTCTTGGATAATGTATTTTGATACCACAATTTTTTACTCTTGGATACGGTACTGTATTTTGATACCACAATTTTTTACTCTTTGCCTTCACGTTTACCCTAATTCTTGTGACAATGTAACCCTGGTGATCTGGTGGTTGGTTATAACGCCTCTTCTAGTTGATCCCCAAGAGGTGGCTGGAGATTGTTCGATCCTGTATTGCCATCAAAGAGGCAGGGCAGTCATCTATCCTCAAATGTACTGGACTACTGTAGCTTAGCCTCGAACAGCCACACCAGAGAGAGGTGAGTGTGGACTTGACTGTTATTGTTTCTGGTCTTGTGACATCCATGTTCGTGACGCGAGTGTTTTCTCTCTCTCTCTCTCTCTCTCTCTCTCTCTCTCTCTCTCTCTCTCTCTCTCTCTCTCTCTCACAGACACACACACACACACACACACACACGCACACACACGCACGCGCGAGCGCCCACGCACGCACGCACGCACGCACACACACACACACACACACACACACACAAACAGATATTGACAGTTTAATATATCACCCTCCACTCGGCAAAAGCGATCATGCAGTACTAAATTATAACTTCAGGATAGCATATGACATAGTAAACAGCAATGACAGTTACAAAAAGAGCCTAAACTATAAAAAGGGAAATTATCAAGACCTAAAGAAGTATTTCTTAGAAGTTGATTGGGAAAAGGAGCTTAGAGGACAAGATTTTAATGCTGTATATAAAAAATTATGTGAATTTTATGAAATAGGAGTCCAGAAGTACATCCCACAGCACAAAGAAGCAGATAAGAAAATACAGAAATGGTTCAATACAGGATGTAAAAAATCAAAAGAAAGAAGCGATTTGTTGTGGAATAGATACAGAAGACATAATAGTGAAAGGGCGTATAATAATTACAAACAGGCAAGAATCGATTATACAAGAATAAGGAGGGAATCCCAAAAACAGTTTGAGGAGGATATAATAAATAAAAGTAGTGATCAACCATAGCTGTTTTACAGCTATATCAGAAGCAAAACCAAAGTAAAAGATATAATACAATCAATTACGGACGAGGGAATCACTTATACACAAGAGAAAGATATTTGTGAAGCACTAAATAAGAATTTCCGATTAGTTTTTACAGAAGAAAAAAATTTTGAGAGGGACTATGTAGAACATGCATGTCCACACATACTACCAGATATACAAATAGCAGAAAAAGTAATACAGGAGGAGTTAAGTAGATTAGACAGAGGAAAAGAAAGTGGTCCTGATGAAATTTCATGTTGGGTACTATGAGAATGTGCAAAGGAGTTAAGTAAACCATTATTTTTAATTTTCAAGAAATCCTTGAGTCAAGGTAAACTACCTGATATTTGGAAAAAAGCAAATATTGTCCCCTTATTCAAGAAAGGAAATAGACAAAATCCACTCAACTACCGACCAGTATCACTGACCAGTGTTGTAAGCAGGGTATTAGAAAAGATTATAAGAAAAGCTTGGGTAAATCATCTAGAAGAACACAGTATGATAACAGAAAGACAGTTTGGTTTCAGAAAAGGAAAATCATGTGTTACTAATCTGTTGAGCTACTATGACAGAGTAACAAACACAATACAGGAAAGGGAAGGATGGGTGGACAATATCTATTTAGATTTCAAGAAAGCTTTTGAAACAGTACCACACCAAAGACTTTTATGAAAACTGTACCATCAAGGAGGAATTCGAGGCAAACTGTTTTGTTCGATGCAAGACTTTCTCATAAAAAAATGAGGACAGTACTAAGAGGAAACTACTCATCATGGAAAGAAGTGACTAGTGGAGTACCACAGGGTTCAGTGCTGGCACCAATCATGTTTTTAGTGTATATAAATGATATAAACAGTAACACTAGAAATGAGAGCTATCTGAATATGTTTGCAGATGATGCAAAAATACAAAGGAGAATTACTAACACAGGCACTTTGTAAAGAGCTACAAGAAAAATTAAATAAACTTCATGAATGGAGTAGTACATGGCAAATGGAATTCAATGTGGACAAGTGTCATGTAATCAAGTTTGGTAAAAGTGGAAAAAGACCTGATTGGGATTATAAGTTAGGAAATAAAACCCTATACACATCAGAAAGAGAGAAAGACCTAGGTGTGATTATCAATAACAGACTATCTCCGGCTGAGCACATCAGCGAGAAGGTACGGAACATGTATACACTGCTTGCAAATATGAGAATAGCATTCACATACATAAATGAAGACATGCTAAGAAGGATAATAACATCATTCATTAGACCAACCCTGGAATATGCATCAGTAGTCTGGAGTCCTCATCTCAAAAAGTACATAGACAAGATTGAAAAAGTTCAAAGGGCCGCTACAAGATGGATACCAAGCTTAAGGGACCTAAGCTACGAAGAAAGACTAAATAAACTGAATCTACCAACACTACAGGAGAAAAGGAAAAGAGGTGACATGATAATGCTATATAAGTGCATATCAGGGAAGGAGAAAATAGACATAAATGATTACTTAACATATGGAGAAGCATCAGCAAGAGGACACTGCAAAAAACTGCATAAGAAGAGATGTTATAAAGACGTAAGGAAATTCAGTTTCCCAAACAGAGCAATTGATCAATGGAATGCACTACCAAATGAAATAGTGTGTGCCAAAACAATTCACAAATTTAAGGATATGTACGATAAATATGGTTTAAGACACGGGACAGTACGAGCTTGACTCATTCCTGTAGAGATACAATTAGGTAAGAACAATTAGGTAAGAACACACATACACACACACACACACACACACACACACACACACACACACACACACACACACACACACACACACACACACACACACACACACACACACACACACACACACACTGTGTGTGTGTGTGTGTGTGTGTGTGTGTGTGTGTGTGTGTGTGGTGAACAAAATAATTCACACTGATTAAATCCGGTTGTATTTAATCTTAGTGAAACGGCTGAGGAAGTGCATGTGAGGAAACCTATTATTATACAGAACACAAGGGCACACGGCTGTGTCAAACATCGATGTAGCGAATTCAGCTTTAAAAAGTTTAGATCCAATTTTACCTTATTTGCAGAACGGGGTGTGGGCATGACAAGAATAAAGGTTTTTATTATCGAGACCAATCAGTCAAAGATCAAAGCCACAGGACAAGGTCAAAGTTCACCCTGAGTGTGGGGGTTTTAGAAATATAACTCAAACAGTTCTGATCAAATTTGATGGAAGGATTAAGTAACCCCTTTCTTAAGTAAATATATTCTTTTTTAGATCAGTACTTCAAACGCCAAGGTCACACGGCAAAGCCATTTGAAACAGTTTACGTCTGTTTACATCAAACTTTTTGGAGGCGTTGAGGATGAGGCAAGAATTAAAGTATTCGATTTTTAGAATAATTAGACATAGGGCAAGGTCATAGGGAAAGTTTAAATGCCAAGGTTACATTGTATTTGCAGCTCAAACACTTTTGAATAATTTTAACCTACATTTGATCTGGAATACAATGAGTCAGAGGTCTAGCTCACAGGGAAGGGTCGACTCTAACTTTTTTTTTTCAATCAAATTTGGTGGAAATATAAAGGATCAGGCAGGAACGAAGCGATACAGTTTTTAGAACAGTCGGTATAATGTTAACTGCACAGGGTAAGGTCAAATTTCGGCCAGTGAACTGAGTGTGATCAAATAAATAAAACAGGGTTGGACGTCATTTTCATCAAAATACGTGAATGAGTGGAGGGTCACCCATGAGGTTAACCCGTTCATATTGAGAACATTTAGATCAAAGATCAAGGTCTCATGGCAAGGTCAACTAGAACTGCTTTTAACCCTTGTAAATTATTCTTTGTGGAAAGGTTCAGATTAAAACAAGGAAAAAGAGCTTCGATTTTTAGATCAGACATTGAAAGGTTAAAGTTTCTGGGCGAAGTCAACTTAGCTTTGATCTGATTTGAACCACAGATGCTGGAAGTACCTAATTATTAGGCAAGAACGAAATAATTCGGTTTTGAGAATGACATGTAAAAGGTCAAAGTCCCAGGACAACGTCATAAATTAGGCCAATCTACCAGTTGGTGGGTGTGGGTGTTGCATTAGTCGAGTGTTCCGTCTTGTAATAAAATGAATTTCATTTTTTTTGTATCATGTTCTGAGCTCCACAATATACAATCCATATTCATGTGGTTGAGGTAAAATAACTGAACTACCCTTCACTTCCAAGATAAACATTTGAGGCAGCGTGAGAACAGATATTATGCATTACTCAGCGCGCGCACGCATTTGTGTGTGTGTGTGTGTGTGTGTGTGTGTGTTTTATGTATCCGACTCTGGACATAGGCTTCAAAGCCCATTCCCAAGGGCCAGTAATCCTCCTACATTCCATGCAACCCCATGGCACCATTTCGACGCTAAAATCCACCATCCATATTGAATATATGCTAAGACTGTCTCATGCAGGATTGGTGTATTGATATTTGCTTTAGTATTTTTACATGTTGATGGGTTTTCTGGTAGACCAGCCAACTCTGCTTTCAAGAATGTCAGATCCTTAAACTATTCCCTGTCCTAACCAGGATTCGAACCTGGGTCAGATAGGACTGCACGCACACCACCTCTCTGTCGATTTGGCCACCGACGAATGTGTGTGTGTGTGTGTGTGTGTGTGTGTGTGTGTGTGTGTGTGTGTGTGTGTGTGTGTGTGTGTGATTCAGAAAATCATCTGATTTATCCAAACTTAATGGAACTGCTGAGAATTGCCTTTATATAAATTTTTATTCGTTTCAGACCAGACTAATTGGTGTGGTTCATGATGAGGCAAGAACACAGTGAGTCAACTTCTAGAACAACGAGTCAAAGGTCAAGGTCACGAGTCAATGTCAGATCTTGACCCGAGTGTTTTTGTGTGAACAAAGCAATTAAGAGACATTTGAAGCGATAGGGACTAAGTTTGGTGGACGGCTTGAGGGTCAGCCAAGAGGTTTGTGTGTGTGTGTGTGTGTGTGTGTGTGTGTGTGTGTGTGTGTGTGTGTGTGTTTCTTTTTTTACAACATTAGGTCAAAGGTCAAAGTTAAATGTCAAGGTCAAAAAACAGTTTTGATCAGATTTACATGAAACGTTGTGGAAAAGTTGGGGGTAAGGGATTTAAATGTTACTGTTGTAGTATTGTTGTTGTTGTAACCCCAGGCTTCTGTCATTATGAACCCAGTGTGCTGTAGGAAATTTGTCACTTTGGTCACTCCCAGAGTCTTTTGTTGAGGTTGCGTTGAAAGGTTATCTGTGTTATGATAATGTGGTGCATGTGGTAAATGTGTTGTGGTGTGGGGGGCTGCACTGCAATGTTGGCAAAAGAGTGTCTGTGAGCCGTATTTTGTGTTGGTGTTGCAGTAGGATATGGTGGTGGCCACAACGCAGTCTTGCTAGGTGTATTCGTGTCTCTTTGTGCAGGGTATTTTCTTAGGGGTGTATGTCTGGCGATGGTTCGCGAAAGAATGTTTGTCTGAAGGTTCTGGATGGCTGTAATGACTCTGTGTTTAAGTATGTCCCTGAATTGCAATGTTGGGTGGAGGAGGGATAGTTTGTTGAGATACACTATGTGCTGTTGAGGAGTGTTTGCTTCTTGTTTCTGTGTGGACGGGGGTGATACAACATAACATTTCAAGGGAGTATTGGTCCCCAGCTATAGCAGTGAACCGTTTGCCTCTCATTTTCATATGATCTTTGATCGAAGTTATTATAGTTTTCTAAAATAAGTGATTATATTTGTGAGTTTGGTGCTTTCTGTTGTTATTCTTAAGGCTTTGTTTTGTGTGTTTTGAAGTTTTTCCATAGGTGTGTTGGTTCCCACCTGGGTCCAGCATAGTTAATGGTTGTTCTGACGATTTTCATTTACATGTTTCATCTCTTGTCCCAAAGTAGTGCTAGTGAGTGTCTTCAAGGCATCGAGTTTGTGAGATGCCTTTGTTTGGATGTTGCTTGTGTGCTGAAGAAAGATAATGTGTGTGTCCAAAGCAGGTCCTAGAATTTTTGTCTTTCCGGTGGAAGTAGTTAGTTAAAGAGGGAAACATGTGTGTAAACTTAAGATTCTTATCTGTCTATAGTGAAGAGAGTAAAGATCGATTTGGTTGGGGTGGGCATTCTGTTTTGTCTCTTTGAATTTTTTAGTGAGTTTAAGCATAGTTGGTCCTGGGCTGCTACGTGTTGAGATATGGAGAGCTGTGAAGTCGTCCGCTGAACAGTGAGTGTGAAAGAACTGAACCCCGTGTAACAAAGTTGAATAGTATTTTGAATTTTGAACTTTAATTTTGATAGAGTAATTGACCATATTTTCTTGAAAGGAAGTTGGCTGTACATTTTTAAGTAATTTTCTTTCATGTTTTTGACCAGGATTTTATCAATAGAGATGTGCTCGTATACTGTGTCAAAAACTTTATGCATGTTTGCAGGTGCTTGGGTGGTTCTTAATGACGGTTGCTTTTGTTGAAGACACAAGCATGCATTATGTTGGGGAGGTGGGTGATATCTGAATGATTAGTTCGGATTCCACATTGAGAAACAGAAAGAGGGATGTAGGATGATATTCTTTAAAACTAAACTTTCCATGATTTTGGATTGTGTGCAGATACGTAATATTGATCTGTACGATACGGAATTGCTGGGTTGTTTTCATGGTTTTAGTATGGGGATGATAGGTCCTTTTTTCTCATATCTGGGATTTGGATGTGAGTCCAGGAGAAGCTGAAACTAGCAGTAAATACATTTACTCTTCTGAGACAAAGATGTTTTGGCTGGATGTTTGAAATCAGATCAGGACCTATTGCTTTTTCTTTTTTTCCTTTCTGATAAATTTTTTACTTGGTCTGAGGTGGATAGTGCTAGAGATTGTATAGTTCCTTTTATTTTTCTTATTTTTCATTTTTATGATGGCAGTCTTTTGAGGATTTGTGTTCTGTGGTTTATTAACGCATAGTAGTATATTAGGCTGTATGCTTGTTCCTTCTTGCTGGGAATGGTTCCATCGTTGTTTAGCGGGGACTCGTGAGTTGACTAGGGGAAGGTTTTGATACGTGGATACTTCTTATCATTTTCCAATTTTTTATTCTGATCGATCTGTGATCGACAATGTCCATCAAAATTTTTTTCCCGTTTTCGTGCTAATATGTATCCATAAGTTTATTTGCGGTGTAATTCAGATTCTGTAAGGATTCAAGTTCTGCTGGGATGGGATGAGGTTTTTCTTATTTTCTCCCTCTGTCCTTTATAAGCCGTTATATTTGAGAGGAAACTTTGGTGTTACATTTTTTTGATACTGCCACTAGGAAAATGAGATTTTGTGTTTATTGTAATGATACTGTTACAGGTCAGTGTAATCGAAAGACCGAGTGGTAAATCTTTCTAGAGCTTATTATATGCCTTGCGTGAATTTTACCCAATTTAACTTTATGTAGTTCGTGGGTTTCCAGCCGGGAGGGGAGTATTCCCCTCCTAGGGGTTACTTTGGCCAGTTTAGGGTGGAGGAGGATGGATAAGACCAAACTGACCAGAGAAGTTTTTCTGATGAATTAGTGCTTAAAGATATAATATATTTTATGGTGAATTGCATTTTGGCATTCAATTTGGTCTTTCTTTGAGAATGAAGTCAGAATTTCTATCCTCAAACAATTATGTATGTATCTATCTATCTATTGCCAGACACCTTAATCCCATACGAGGTGGCCACAAACAAATCGCCTCCAAATCGCCCTGTCCCCAGCCATTTCACTGCCCTGCTCCCAGCTCATACCCCCCTCTCTCATACACCTCTCCACTCCATCCCTTCATCTCATCCTTGGCCTCCCCCTCCCCCTCTCCCCCTCCACCTCACTCACATACACTCTCCTCGTCAGTCTCTCACTCTCCACCCTCTCCACATGGTCAGATCACCTAAGTGTGCTTCTCCTAACGCTTCCTATCACATCCATATCCACACCACAACGCTCCTTCACTTCCTCATTCGGCAGTCTGTCTTTCCATGTGACTCCACATGCTCCTCTCAAATAAATCATATCCACTGCTCTCACTCTTGACTTGTGTCCCTCCAACAAGGTCCAAGCTTCGCTTCCTTATGTTAGAGATGATATCACAATACTGTCATGTAATAACTTTTTTACTTCCATTCTCACTTCCCTGTTTCTTATCACTGCTTTCAAGGAACCAACAACCATTTTTCCTTGTACCCTTTCAAGCACTTCACCCTCCAAACTTCCATCCTTACTCATCACACTACCCAATTACTTAAACGTACTCACATTTCCATTTCTTCCCCATCCAACCGCACTGTACATTCACTGACTTGACTTCTCTCGAAGACCATAACTTTACTCTTCCCTACATTCACCTTTAGATTCCGTTTCTTACACAATTTCCCAAACTCATCCACCAAGCCTTGCAGCTCACATTCGTCTTCACTTGACAACACAGTATCATCTGTAAACAACAGTACAGGGAGTTTCCAAACACTGCCCTCTCTCATTAGAGCCACTCCAGCATCCACTGTCCTACCTTGTATCTCTTTTATGACCCCATCCATATACAGATTGAACAACCATGGAGACATGGCACATCCATGTTTAAACCCAACCTTCAAGTAAAAAAATTCACGCAGTTCACTATCCACACGCACTGCAGCCTTAGCACTCTCATACATACTATTCACAGTATTCAACAACTTCTCATCTACTCCATATATTCTTAATACGTTCCACAATCCTTGTCTATCCACCCTGTCATATGCTTTCTCCAAATCCATGAAGGCTGCATACAACTTCTTTTCCTTTTCTAGACACTTTTCCACTAAGGATCTAGGAATGAATATATGATCTACACAACCATGTCCCTTCCTAAATCCTCTCTGTTCTTCCCTAGTTAATACCTCTGTTATTTTCCTAACTCCGTCAGTAAGTATCCTACCATATACATTTCCTATTACACAATGAAGACAAATGCCCCTATGATTACCACACACTTCTTTTTCCGCTTATCCTTTGTACAAGGGAATAATTATACTTAACTTCCAATCCTCCGGGACTCTACCTTCCTCCCAGGCCAATCTGCACATCTTCCACATCCATTCTACTACTGTCTCTCCCCCATGCTTCAGTATTTCACCACACACTCCATCAGTTCCTGGGGCTTTCCCCATTTTGGCTTTCTTCATTGCTTCTGCAACTTCCACCCTACTGATTTTCTCCTCTCTTCTTAATTATCGTGGTACATAAAAGTACAACTCTGTAAAGTATTCCCCCCCCCAAAAAAATAAAAAATCATACCACTAGATGTCTTGCTGTTACATGTAAATCATTATTGATAAATGGAGGTGAATAACTATAGAATTTTGAGTTATTTAATATAAAACCAAAGAGAGGGAGTTACCCCCTTTTGGAGTTGGGAGGGGGAATCTTAAACGATTTTCCAATAAACGTGAGGAAAGACCGTGAAAATTTGGGAACCTTTGTGTAGTTGGTGAAAGTTTTCCTCACTTTGTTTAGGATTTACGTTTATAGTGTGTGTGATATGATGGGCAGGTGCTATGATGACAGAGTCACTGAGTATGAAGTATTATCCAGAAAGTCCGAAAGGATAGTGCTGGATTGCATAGGGTGATATTAGGGGGGCAGACGGTTTCATTGCATCTGTGTGGTGATATTGGTGTGTGGCGGTAGTTCAGAATATTCAGAGGTTCAGGTTGGGTTAGAACTAGGGACTCTCAGCTGTCTTGGGTCTGTCCATTTAGCCATGCGAAATCATTTGCATTTAAATCACTGGCAGTTATTATATTAGGGATGTTATGGGGTGGAGTGAGGGATGGGGTGTATCCATGGGGGCATAATGTGGGTGGCGGCATGTAGATGCTGACTTTACATGCATCACTGTGCATTAAGATTTGTACTGATGTTATTTTTGTGGTATTTTATCCTGCTATATGCTGTTCTGTTTATTATGTAGTGTTTGTGACATGGATGTACTTGTATGTGAGAGTGATGAGGCTCCCCCTCCCACCCCTGTTGCTTGTTCTGTCTTGTCTAACAGTGTCGTTTTCTCTCTAGAGGCCTGTAGTTTCTTCTGCCTGCCTCTCCCTCTTATTCCTCCTAGGCAGACATGTCAAGTTAACTCAGACCTACACAGAAACTCTTGCCACAAGTGCACATGGAAATCACGCGGAGACAATGAAAGGATGAAAGCAGCCCATGTAAAAGATGGTTGCATCTCAGTTGTTCAAACCTGCCATCACACAAACACCACACCACACAATGGATATGTGGCTGTAGCAGCACACATGCATCCAGCACTTGCATTTCACAAAAGACCACACATACGCAGGCACAGGAAACATGTGATAAATTTCCTTCAATTAAACATCAATGGCATCGACACAAAGACCAAAAATTAATTCGTCACACACACACACACACACACACACACACACACACACAGAAGTATTAGATGTGGAAAAACTGTGAATTTCATGTTAAGGCCACAGAGAAATATTAAGAATGAATGTCACATGATACGGTCAATTTAAATAACTTCTGATTCAGTCCAGCTTGTGTGAGAAGGTTCAGCGTAAACTAATGATGAAAGGATTCGACTTTAAAAACTGTCTGCGAAGGTCAAGGACACAGGGCAAAGTATTTGTTCAGCCCTTAGACCTACTGCTGGTGGCTCTATTATTCCACTCCCTGCATGGTCTTTCTTAGTAATAAATTTTCTTACAACTTCACTTTGTTGAGTACATTCATTGCTTATCATTGTGTCATGGATCTATATTTTACCTCTACATTCCAATTATGTATTTATACTTGCTGACTCGAGATAATTTCATTGGATTTTTGAGCTATCTCTTGTACTAGATGGATATATGAAGGCTATAGCTCAGTCTTTCCGTTTGATAAGTCTTCCCTCAGCAGATAGTTGTCTTCTGGAGATAGCAAGAACACAAAATAGAATATCACACTAGGGAGAAGGTGTTAAATTCCTACTAATGCTAATTCTAGTAATACTGAAACACTGGCATGAGGGCCCATTTTCTGTGTATGTGTCATACTGCCGGCTAAGAGCCTCTGCACTGTAAATTGCCTGAGCTCGCCTATTGCCATTATGAGAAGTTCAAGTGAATTTTATTTGCAAGCCCAGATTTCTGGCTCTTTTTGCTCTAAAACTTTTGTTTCATATCAGGATAGCTGTAATTGGAGAATTTTCTTTGAGTTTCCTGTGAATTTTATATTGTTTATTCCCACGCTACAGAGTGGACAAGGCACGGTGTTTTTGAAAGTGGAAGAGGAGGAGGAGGAGGAGAATATATGTTCGAAATAAAAGCGATCACTAGTAACCATTACAGATTACAGTTTTAGGGTTACCCAAGGTACTTGAGCGAAAGCTCACTTATGGTATTATTTTAATTTACGGCGAATCTCTGAGTTTCATACATAGTCGGTTAGTGTCCTGATGTGGGATGGGGCCGCACAGTTTTGCTGTGCTCTTGTGTAGTGTATATGTTTCATGTCTATCCTGCACACATAAAGAAAGTTTATGACCAGGTAAAGTGAAAAGCATTTCAAGGTTAGAAGTTCATTCTATATCGGGTTCTTATTTCTTCGTTGCTTTGTATTTTTCCTTTACATGTGATGAATTCCTGTGCGATATCCTTTATTTTTTATTTATCTTTTTTTTTTTTAGGAAGGTAACGTACAGTATATACTTTTAGACATGTTATTTCAATTTCAGAATTAACTAATTTTTCTAAAGAGTTCCTGCAGAATCATCTGGCTACTTTCTACCCATCATCCTTTCATCCTCTTTATATATATATATATATATATATATATATATATATATATATATATATATATATATATATCCTTGCTTTCTTAAGCGATTTTAGCGATTTTATTCAATTTTTGGGAGATATACTGGGCTGAAGAGATTAGATGCAATCCCTATCAGCCCTTTGAGTACAGGAAATATAACCATATCTGCACTGAATTATCTAGAGGAATTAGGAATGTAAATATGTCCCAGATGTGACGGGGATAACATTCTTGCCCAAAAATGTTCAAGTACTGCAAACTCCTCTCTTCCTACACTCCTGGGGTCGTATTTTTGTCGGCTAAACAGGTTCAATAGCATTTCCGCACCAGCATGTTTCTATACGTGGAACTTTCATATTTTTTTGTGTGTTAGTTATGTAGTCTATGTCGATAACATAAGAGACAAAAATAACACAAAATAAAAGAACACGTAACATGAAAAGTAAATCGCGGTGAGTAAGGTTCTGGAAGGCTTCCTTTGCTGGCGAGAATACGAGTCAGAAATGCCTTTGATTTATGTTCTACATCACTTCCCCCTCACAAGAATACTTATCACGCCATTACTGAATCGTAGTGCTCAACATATGCGAAATCATTAATACGGTCACTTGTTTGGTTGGCTTGAGAATTTATAGCAATGGAACGGCAGAATAGTTCGTGTACTCAGAGAAATAATAGCAGTCATAGCTTAAACCATTTACCTACTCTTGATGAGGGCAGGGTGACTCTGGTAGAGCGTCGAACTGGGTACCGGGGGGTCGTGAGTTCGAGCTATGCTCCGTAGCTGCCATGCCGGGAGGGGTAGCGCCCTCCTGTAACCTAGCAGGGCCAAATGATCTAATAAAGTCTAGCTCGGGGGAACATTTCCCTTTCCCTACTCTTGGTACACCTAGGAATTTTACTTAGGTCAACACTATACGCTTTGTTCAGTTTAGAGAACCCCAAGCAGTCTGCATCTTCATGAGATTTTCGACAAGATTTAGCACTTTCTTACATTTATTGTTTAAATACTCATACTTCCAAGATTTTTAATTGCTGTCCGTTTTTTAAGAGCGTATGTTTGTAATCCATATTTTTTTTTTTCTCAAATGTATAACTTTACATATAGAATTTAAGAGTACATTCTCTCTCTCTCTCTCTCTCTCTCTCTCTCTCTCTCTCTCTCTCTCTCTCTCTCTCTCTCACACACACACACACACACACACACACACACACACACACACACACACACACACACACACACACACACACACTGAATATCACTGTCTCTCTGTCTGCCTATCTATATCTGTCTGCCTGTCAGTCAGTCATATCAAGCATTCGTCTGTCTCTCCTATTATATACTTTTACAGTTCTTTCTTTCTTGTATCATAATTGCTTTTATATAGAAATGATGTGTCTCCATCAGTATTCTGGCCGAATCATCATCTTGGAGCTTTGAGGCTCTGAGCGATGGGCGTAACTTTATGATCCCCCCCCTTTGTGTGTGTGTGTGTGTGTGTGTGTGTGTGTGTGTGTGTGTGTCTCTCTCTCTCTCTCTCTCTCTCTCTCTCTCTCTCTCTCATATCATACTTAGACTGCCACCTGGGAAATATGTGCGTTAGGTCTGCTTGTATTTTGCGTCAGTGCTCCCTGCCTCCACTCAAGGACTCGATTATCCAGAATTGCAGCCCTAGCAATCTGGAGGTCTTGCTGGGTTTAATCTGGCTCTAATTCCAGCAACTAATCAAGGCTACTAAAAATAGGGAGAAGGGAGGCCACTAAAGATAGGGAGAAGGGACTTGCTCTTTATATCCACATTAGAAAGATGGTTCCATTCTTCATATCAAACCTTCAGTCTCTGTTTTCATATAGTTGTGTTTTCCACCTTAAATGGACCGAGATTATTATCCCGTTAAAACTTACTCATTCGTAATTTACTGACAGAATAAGACAACAGTTTGACAATACATCCTTTACACAGCACGTCTTCCTTACCAGCACTATATTCTAATGTTATTTTTTTATAATTAAATGCACATAAGATGGTAAGATAACAGTTATAGACTAAGTAACTTGATCAGAGTGTACATGCCTAGATTATGGGCTTAAAGTCTTATATTTAGAATATTACTTAAATGGTCAGGATACAGAGTATAGTTTACCGCGAATGCCTTCAATTCCCGAAGATGTCATGGTCAAAGTTTCTTTATGCTCAAACACTTCGTAAGTCCATGGAATAGGGCAGATTCCAGAATTTCACTAGTCTCTGCAGAGTTCTCAAGGCCCAGAGCACGGCCGACAATTTCATCCTTCCCGTCTTACTTCCCAGAGTAATCCTGCATTCTCTTTGAACCGGGCGGGAGGCTGACTCGACTGCAGCATGAATTATAAAGGGCTTGGTATATAATTCATGCTCTCCTCAGCACTATGAATAGGTGATGCTTCCTGCATTACGAGTACTTTTGTACTGACACTCGTTCACTTGGCATAGTCAAATATTGTGTCAAATCTGTCTTCTTGGTTAAGATTAAAATTCTCAATCCCTGGAGAAAGGTCATCATATATACAATACGTGGAATGCTTCACCTGTTATTTATTTACGACTTAGTGATATTTCTGTATGAACACAAAATATATTCACACACCTGCACTCACAGAATTGCTCACATATTCCATATTTCATCGCATCACCCTACTAGTTTTTGGCTTAACAAGGAACACTGAAAATTGCCTTGAAAGCGGAAGATAGGATAATGGAGAAGAGAGTTTTTTTTTTTTCTACTACTCTTCGAAAAATATATAACAGATAAATACCACTCTTTAGTACTGTAACTGGATTCGAAATCGCCGCAAGGTAGTGTTAGGAATGTCTGTTACAACTACGTTACAGGTCGTCCACAATAACCATGCGGACAGTTTCGTTATTTTATATTTACCTCAAATTAATTGTTAGAGTATTCCGCACGACGGTTGTACATCCCGTCCATGATACGTTGTCATTACTTCCCTACGTTTTTTGTTAATCCCTTGTTAAAATTCACCATTCAAGTTGGAGAAATGGCAATTTAGTTGCAAGTTAAAACGGACAGAACAAAGTGCATTGTATGTATGGCGCGAGGACGAAGAATCAATGGCACAGCACAGGGCTGCCTCAACTTACACTCTTTCCTCGCCACCCTTTCCTCCATCATTATTTTTATCTAAAGTTGCCGCGGTACAGCTGAGAATGGTTATGTAGTGCAGAAAAATACGAAAACAGTAAAATAACCCGCGGAAAGGTGAGAAACGTGGTGGTTAAAATGAAATCAGAGAGAAAGAGAGAGAGAGAATGTTTCCATTGAGGGACTTCTCAGATCTCCAGTTCTAGATGGCTGGGGAAGGGTAATTGTCTAATTTGAATTCCATGCTATCTACTACACAAGGAAGCTGACGGTAGCAATACTGGAACTGAAAACTTGTCACAATAGTACAGGAGTTAATGGGTGTTGTTTCTAACCCCACTGATGTGAAAAGTCTCTCTTGAACTGAATATATTTCGAGTGGTACCAATAATATAATACATTCAATATCAGCTTACTGAAGGGGATGAATTTTTTGTAAGAATTCCGGCGTCGAATATATGATGAAGAAAATCTTGAGAGTAAGGACAGTTCTGCCAGCAACAGTGAAGGCCAGCGCTTGGAGCAGGGAGGGTGCTGAAGATAAAGCATGGAGAGAAGCTCGTGCCTTTTGTGATCTGCCATCACCAGACTGCCGTTGCCAGGAATCTAACTGTCGTCAATGAAGGCGTAGTATTTGTAATGTAGTACGTTTCTGTGTATATGTCAGTTTGTCATGTATGTTAACAATATATCTCATGAATGCCTGATACGATCTGGGTCAGATTCAACACATGCAGTGCATTGCGTGTGGGTCTGGAAGGAAGTGATTCGACTTTGATCGGAATCAGTCAACGGTCAAGGTTACAGATCAAGGTCAAACATCGAGCACTGCGGCACTATGCTTCTGAGCGTATATGATTTATATTGCATGTGTTCTTTCCCGATCTTGGATATAAGCTGAAGCCCTTCTAACAGATCGTTTCACCTAAATCTCTATTCACCCCACTTTATAATAGGTTCAGTTTCACTGACCGAAGGAGTCTCGATACTTCTAAAGATATTATTTCAGAATGTATACTACGATAAATGTTCTCAGTGTGGACTTAACGTAAAATAATTGTGCACCACAGTCCGCGGCTGTTGCAAAATGCCCGGTGATTCTAACTCACACTGGTGAATCTGCTTTCTTGATGATGTCACATATCGTTTGTTTGTGACATTTCCAAGTCACTATAGCTCACATAAACACATCCACAATATAATAGAATAATCTTACTCATTATGAGGTATATTCATCATTTAATATAGCAGTGTACTCCTCATGCGCATTTTTTTTTTTTTTTATTGTGTACTGTATAGCAAGTTGTTTAAGAGTGACATATAGCCTTTTGTGTGTGTGTGTGTGTGTGTGTGTGTGTGTGTGCTATTCATAAATTCCCATCTGTGTTATATTTCAAAAGCCTCGCCGTCTATAATATAGTGCTACATCTGGCGCCAAACTTTTTCAAACTTTTCCAGCTCACCATATACTTATTTTTTTTAATTATCACCATAAACATGGATAGTTATTCCTCTAACATTAGGTAACTGTATTTAGCTAAGGATGTTCATAAGAGCCGGAGAATGATAATAACATTTCTCGAGCTAATGTGGTTCACAGGAGGCTTTGTGTTTATGCAGTCTTGGCAAGTTTTCCACATCATCATCATCATCATCATCATCATTATCATTATCATTATCTCGAGACATATTTTCCATCATTTCAGAAACGAAAAAAGTTATATTTTTCAGTTCTTCAGTCACACTAATGGATTTCTTTGTTTCCCGCATCTAATCAGAGTAAAAGGTTGGGTGCATTTTGCTGATTTCGGCACACCATTTCGACAGTCATGCTTACACTGTGTCACTGTCAGGTAAATTAAAACACCTCGTTTTACCTGGCATAGAATAACAGAGTTCCCCTACCAAAGGGAGAGATAAAGACACTTATGACAATGAGGCCATTACACAGAGCTAGATGATGGCAAAGCTATGTATTTATTTTGTAAATCACCGTGCTGGTTAATACACGTGGGGTTATGCTGATGGCCACAGATGAGTGCAATTAGTCCAATCCGTCCACTTGCGCATCTCTCCTCCTACACAAAAATCCAGCTCATTCGCCCATCCATTTGCCCAGATGACTACAGCACAGCCTGCAGCGTCACACGAACCCTAAAATTTCAGTTCAATTGTCAGACCAGCTTCCACCATGGCACACTTACCTGTCTTGTGTACATCACTTTGACATGCTAGACAAATATACATGACACAACAAAAAATGTATTTTAGACTAGGCTAAAATAACCAAATTTCTCGGTTTCACGTCATGTTGAACCACCGCCGCCACCACCACCACTGCCAACAACAACATCATCAACAACAACAACTGCGCTTTAACACGTGACTTGAATTCTGGTATTCATTTTGCCTTGTTGTATATAAAGTCATTGTCAGGAATAAGGCATTGCCGTCATGCATTATTAAGAACAATATTTAACACTGACCATTTTGTCACTGCCCACTGTAATTCGCAGGTGTTTTATCAGCTGCCTTCTTCTTTCTTGCTGTCTCATCTTGTCACTCTTATCCTTTTTACTACCGCCAACCAAGGAATGTTTTGACTAAGTTTGTCGGACAATCTGTCTGTCGATCTGCCTGCCAGCAATAGTATGGAAAAACTGTTGGTTAGAATGAGACCAAATCTGAAATGGCTGAGGATCCCTAGAGGAACAAGTGATTAAATTTTTGAGCGAAAAGGTCAAAGGTCAAGACCAAAAAGGCGCTGAGTTTGCATTGCTGCACTGAGAGCACTTGGTGCGCACGAACGCCCGCACGTTAGCACGCACAAGCGCGCGCACGCACACACACACACACACATATATATATATATATATATATATATATATGATGTATCGGATACCAGATTTTACAGCTCCGCGGAGTCGGAGGCGGAGCCGGATATCTATTTCTCATAAAATGCGGTTGCGCATAAAACTGCGGAGGTTAAGATATTAATTTTTTCTGACGCAGACACAACTGCGGATTATTTTTACTTCCATGTCCGCGGTTGCGGATAGGGTCGCGGATTTTTTTTAAACATTATGAAATAGTATTGGCTGTAGTCCAGATATGCTTATATATTAACATAGCACGTGTAACTCTTGAGAGAGAGAGAGAGAGAGAGAGAGAGAGAGAGAGAGAGAGAGAGAGAGAGAGAGATAATAGGAAAGAAAACAGAAAGAGGAAGAGGGACTGGTAGGTGAGAGGAACGGAGAGGGGGGGTTGTGGATGAAAAGGATAGAGAAAAAGAATTATGACAAAAAGAGAAAGTAGAAATATTGGATGGGTGGAGATCAGCAACCCCTGTGGTTCTTTATCGCGAAGGCGGATTATTATGCGGAGCTTATATTATCTGAAAACGCGGTGGCGGATAATGATGTGGAGCTTTTGTTGTCTGCAGACGCGGACGCGGATAGTAATGCGGACATTATTTTCACTGAGGAGCTCCGCGGAGGCGGAGGCGGAGGCGGATATCCGATACACCACTAATTTATATATATATATATATATATATATATATATATATATATATATATATATATATATATATATATATATATGTTCACTCGGTGTCTCATACTGTATCATTTTACATCCTGGTATTTTCAACTCTGCATATGAACCGAGAAGGTTACATAAATTTCCCAGGTGCGGGGAGATTTCGGTGGCTGTCGGGTGCCTGTGTGCCTGTCTGTTCCTCCTACATGATACGACAGCCTGTAATGAAATTAAACATCCAGAGAGATTTGGGAATCCAGAATGTCAGTCAAAAATTAGAGTTGCACGCCTTAGGCTTGTCCTACTCTCACTTGCCCTCTCATATTCTCATGCAAAAACATGCTCATACTTAAACTCATTCATTCACTCATTCTCACTTAATCTCTCAGATCTCTCAATCATTCTCGCTGCCGCTCACTTTATCTCTCAGACTTCTAAATCATTCTCGCTGCCGCCCACTTTTACACGGCCCTCCCTCACTCTCCTCTGAACCATTCTCACAATCCCTTACCAAGTGGCACATTCTGAGTCGTGCCAGCACATCCATTCACTATAGTTTCATTCACTCCCACAAATTCATTCACACTCACTCGTACTAGCACTTAGCATCTTACTCAGTGCCTTGCAGTGTCTCATTATACTTCACTCTCTTACTCCCTCATTCTTTCACTCACACTTTCTCATTCTTCACAGTCCCACTCATTCACATATAGTTATGCTTCACATGCGCACTCTCATATTTCTTCCGTATTCTTTTACACTCACTCACCTCATTCATTTGATCCGATTTCGTTACCCTGATTCATACACAAGAATCCCTCCCCTCTCTTTCAGTCTGTCGCAGCTTCTCAAACACTCTCCCGCTCTTTCTCTCATTCTCTGTCACTCTCTTACTCATTCTCGCAATTACTCACTCCAACACTCACTACCATTTACTTGTCACTCGTTCACTCGCTCACTAGTATTAACTTACTAATTATGGCTTTTTTCACTCCTTTACCCTCACGCTTGCTCACATTTTCACTCACTGATAAACTCTTAATAGAGCACACACACACACACACACACACACACACACACACACACACACACACACACACACACACACACACACACTTTCTCTCTCTCTCTCTCTGATGCCCTATTAGAAAGAATTTCACTCTTGGTCTCAGTCACTCACACCCTTGCTTATCCTCATACTTTCATTCATTTTCATACTCTTACATTAGCACTCATCCATCCTGCACACTAATTCACTCTCCAACCCAAGCATCCACTTTTTCGCATTCACTAACTCACGATTTCACTCATTTACTCTCTCACACGCTACCCTTCTTCCTCAGAATCCCTCAATTATTTCTTTTCAGACTCTCATTCTTCTACACTCACTGATCTCTTGATATTTTTACTCTCAGCACTTGAAAATACAGTACATAATACATGTCTTCGTTGCTGGTAGGTGACGACCATCATCCTCTCACTTGATGTATTGCTTCCTACTTCTTCCATCACTTTTATCTTTCTTTTTCTGTGCTTGCCTGCCCTCCTCTTTTCATATTTTTCCCATCCTCTCTGTCATCTCTCATCATCATCTTTTTCACTTCAGGTGGCTCTACACTGCGTGACACCCTTTTTGGTATCATTTAACCCAGAAAGCCATTTACCACACTGGGTGGCAATCATATAAACAAATGGCGCGGTGAGGTGAAGCCTACTATGGTTACCCTGTTGAACAGGTAGAAAGAAACAAATGCGGCGTCCATCAGAGAACCAAACCTCCATACGCTTCCCCGTGCCACGCCAGACCGTGGCGCTGTCAGCCGCAAAGGAACATAGGTTCACTGCAGGGAACGGCCCTGCATGAGCGGCCGCTGACTGGTTAATGGGTTTGCCTGACCAGACAAATTTCTGTATTTCAACACCTGCAACATGTTATCGTAAACACGTATGTAAGGTATATATGTATGTATGTAAATGCTACTTTAACTCTATACATGAAAGTATCTTTATATATACAAACTCGCCTCTCAGGAGAGGGCAACGATTTCTGGTGGGGATACCCAGACAATGAAAGAAGAAACCATGGTTTTGGCTTTGCAGTCCGTAGCAACCTTCTTCAGATTATCCAAAAAACATCTTTGGGTATATCAGAAAGGCTGCTGTCCTGGCACAGACCACTCCCTAAAGGCCAGTATGCATCACTGATCAGTGCTTATGCCAAATACTTGATTCTGAGGACACAGTCAAAGATTCCTAAAATGTCTCTTTGGATGCTACCGTTCGTTCAGTACCACCTAATGACAAATTGATATTGCTTGGAGATTTTAATGCCAGAGTAGGAATAGCTAATCCCCTCTGGCAAGACATTATATGGTAGGCTGCCATGGTGTTGCAACATGAACAGCAGTGGCCTTAGACAACTTTCCTTATGCCCAGAATGCAGTCTGGTCATCACCAACACCATCTTTCAACAAGAGGAAACACAAGACCACATGGATTTACCCACAATCTAGACATTGATACCAATGTCATTGTAAGGCAGCAAGATCACAGAAAAGTTCTTACTGCCCAAGCTATGAGACGTGCTGAGTGCTCCACAGACAATAATCTTATAGTCACAAAACTGCAGTTAGTCATACGTTCACAAATGCACTGCAGACCATCCATCAAGAAACTACACTGCAGTTTCTTAAAGGCTGTGGCAACGTGTAATACTTCTGAAGCACTATTGCAGAGAAACTCTCTCAATACCCACCACTTCATCCAAACTGCAATGCAAGAGTGGCTAACATTAAGACACTGCACCAAAGCATTGCAGATGAATCACTAGGCTTCTCCACTTGCTGCCATAAAGACTGGTCTAATGAAAATGCTGAGGGCATATATGAGTATGACCTTCTTGCAATGAAGAATAAAGCACATAACAACTCGATGGCTCATCCTAGCTCCTTAACCCTAAAAACTGAATTCTGGGAACTCAGAAGTGAAACCCAGAGAAAACTGCATGACTTAGAAAACAAATGGTGGACTGAGCAAACAAAAGAGCTGCAAAGACTGACTGATGTTAACGACCGTCATGGGCTCTACAAATCCATTAAAACTATCTATGGGCCAACCAAGCACAACATAAACCCTGTTCAATCAGCTGAAGGAGAGCTCCTGAAAGACAAGCATACAATCCTAGAAAGATTGGCACAACACTTCTACACCTTACTGAATTGAAGAAACCCAGTGACGAATAAAATCCTTGATAACATCCCAAATACCCCTAAAGTGGCAGATCTTGATGTCCAATCTACACTTGCAGAAACTGTTCAGGCCATCCAGCCTCTAAAACATAACTAAGGTCCTGGCCCTGATGGCACACCATCTTGACTGATCAAAGTGGGTGGCCTGTTACTTCACCAGCGCCTCCATAATCTCATACTGACTATCTGGAACCAAGAACAAATTCCATCTGAATGGCTTACCTCTGATATTGTAACCATCTACCGCTCAAAGTGCGGCAACAGCAGAGGCATCTCCCTCCTTGTGAATGCTAGTAAAGTACTAGCCAAGGTTATGTTATCCAGACTGACAAAACATTTGACTGAATCAACACTCCTTGAAAAACAGTGTGGACTTCGGAAGGAACGAAGTCTCTGTGATAATTATGATCTTTTACACATAGAAATGTCATGAGCAGAACCGTGACTTGTATATTGCATTCATTGATCTTGCCAAAGCATGTGACACTGTCAACAGAGAATTTTTATGGAATCCTCGATCAAAATATGCAGCTCCAAACAAATTTTTAACCATCTAGAAAAGTCTACACGACAACATGAATGCTCGTGTGTCCGTAGGTGGGAGCAAATCCTAACCCTTCAGTGTGGATGTGGGCGTAAAGCAAGGATGTGTCCAGGCTCCCGTCAGTTTCAACATCTACCTCACTGCAGTCACCCTTTAAGTCACCCACAAATGAACCCTGATGATGGAATTAAAATCCAGTTCTATCTAGATGGCAACTTACTTAATTTCACATGTCTTCAGGCACAGTCAAAGACTGAAATAGCTCATTTCCTAGAGCTGCAATATGCTGATTGTGTTTTCCTTGCACATACCCTAGAAGCCCTAAACAGTCTCTCATCATCATTATCAGTGTATACCATGCAATGGGTCTACGAATGAATGTCAATAAAACAGAAATAATATCTCCGAGAAACAACGCAGCAGAGCCTCATGCATTTCAGATAAGTGGAGAAAATGCAAAACAGGGGGAGTATTTTACTTACCATGTGTGTTCATAGATAAACATGACATTGATGCATAAGTAACTGCACGAATCAATCACGCCTCAGCCATTTTTTGGGTGCCTTAGATCCAGAGTCTTTGAAACCACCACTTGAGAATCGAGGCAAAGATACCAGTCTATACAACTATATGCCTCTCCACCCTCTTTTAAGGTGCTGAATCCTGAACTACTTACCAGCATCACATCAAACAGCTTGAGTCTTTGCACATTCGATGCTTACAACACATCCTATGACTCAATTGGCAGGATAAATTCCTTCACTCACAAATTCTTCACCAGACAAAGTCAACCAGCATAGAAATCATGCTGCCTGAAAAAGAGCTCAGTTGGGTCGGGCAGAGCCAAATTAGCCCTGCTGTGGCTTGGTGGGCAACGCAGACATTTGGCCTGGAACACACAGATCTCTTTCTTCGTTATTTCCAGCGAAATTTTGGCATGACCTATAATGGCCTTGTTTGATGGCCTGATGTGTGATGGCCCTTATTTGGACACCCAAAGCTTATATTTATTCCACTCTGGAGGTCTGGATGGCCTGTGACAGACTGTGGCCTGGTAGGCAGTTGCCCATTTTGCCTATACCTGGTAATCCAGCCCTGAGGTCTGGCATGTGTTCCGCATGCTTGAGCACAGCCTTCCCCGTCAGGTTCTGTAGAGCCAACTCCCTGCAGCAAGTTGCAACCCAGGGAGACAGAAGAAGAGATATAAAGATCATAATAAGGACAATACTGAAGAAATGCAACATCAGACCAAAAGATCTTGAAACCAATGCCTCTGACAGAAAACAATAGTGAGCCCTCTGCAGTGAAGGAACCATTTATCTAGAAGCTCGGAACCTGACCAGAGAAGAAAGCAGACAGCGAACACATAACCAAAACAGGGTACTCCCAGCAAACCCGGACTTGACATGCCAACTGTGTGGCAAAGTTTGTGGATCCAGAATTGGTTTGTACAGTCACTCACGCTGGCACCAATCACCGAGAAACGCACCATCTTAGTGAATATAATAGCCACCGTTATCTGCAATAGAAGGATAGTTTTAACCCCCCCAGCCACCGGGGGAAGGCTACATCCGACGTAAAATTAGTGGGCCGGGGATGCTGGCTGTTGGATATAACCGCCAGTGTTTGTGCACCACAGTTTGAAGTGGCCACCACTTGATCTCATCACCAGAGGGTCTGGATAGACTTCCACCACCCAAGGCAAGCACATATTAGTCATCTCTGTGACTTTGCTAGGTGTAGGACGATGTTATCTTGAACATCTCGTTTGATTCCCTTCGCACCTTATGTGGACCCCTTGCCTCACCAACCACTGCTAAGCCTCTTTCTAAGGATACTAGGAAAGGGCTCAGTGATAGTGCCATAGGGTGTGCATTGGATGCAACTGTGTCTAGTTTATCTAGTAATGGAGAAGTTATTATGTTGAGAGTGAAGCCAAAGTCAGGGCCATGCGCACATGCATTTATACATCCTGCCTTGCATGCCAAAAGTTGCTTCTTCTCGCCCATACTCATTGACGCGACCACCTACAGACCTGGGGATGCTTTTGTGTGCAATAAGAAGAGTTGTTGAGTAATATGGTTTTTAATTTGTTTCCCTAACTGTTATACTTTCTGAGATAATAAGGTTTGAAAAAGAGAGGAAGACCACGGTATAAATAGCCCAGCATCTAGTTGTTAAGTATGTGTGTGTGTGTGTGTGTGTGTGTGTGTGTGAATCTGTCTTTCCTTTTCTCATTGAAAATAGGTGGCCCATCTTATAAACCAGTTGATAGTATGTATAAATTTTTGAAAGAAGTAAATTTTCACAGAGTTCAATATGAAATTTTTATCAGGTTTCAATTCAGGACAATTGTATATTTGCTTCTGTACCTGAGTAGTCTGGTAACATAAAAACCTATACATGGTACAGTTCCAGTCCAATGTATTATTGGCCACAAGAATTCTTACTCATCTCAGATTTGCCTCACCCAGATTTCATCCGGTAACACTGACTCCATGTCCAGATGTACGATGTCCTATGTTCCCCGCCTCATTTTCCCCTAACATATATACTTCTAGCTATTTACTTACCTTGGGATGGTATTCTATGATTATTGTTATTAATCCCTCCAGTCAACCAAATGTTTCTTTTCTCTGATATTACTTTTATGTGTGTAGGAAACTGGTCTGTCCTCCCCCTCTCCCTACTCCCTCACTCTCTCTCATACTCCCTACCTTCCACTCCTCATTGCCTCTTTCCTTATCCTCTCTCTCTCTCTCTCTCTCTCTCTCTCTTCCTTGTTCCCCTTATTCTCCCCCCCTTCCATCTTCCTCTTTGTCTGTCTGTCTGTCTGTCTATCTGTCTGTTTCCGTCTCTGTCTGTCTGTCTGTCTGTCTGTCTGTCTGTCTCTCTCTCTCTCTCTCTCTCTCTCTCTCTCTCTCTCTCTCTCTCTCTCTCTCTCTCTCTCATGCTTCCAAATATTTATCTCGCTTGAGACGATATTTCTCTCGTCTGTTATGCTATTATTTTTGAGAAATTTATGTTACTCCCTCCACCCAGCCAGTAATTTATCTAAGGTGTTTGCTCTTATATTCTGATATTAGTTAGTTGGATTCGTGTCCGCAGGGTCACGAAATCAAGGCACTTGCCGGTCACCATGATTTGTGGGATGGGCTCCGCATTCCACATCCTTCCACACCCCATTCTTACGACCCTCAATAGTATTAGCGCAGCCAGGTTGGGCTTCGACTTTCCGAGGAACCGGTTCAGCCCCACCCCTCCCTGTCACTTCTCCAAGTGTTATTAAGGAGCGACACCACTCGGACGAACGCCTCGTTACATAGGCAACCTGTGGTCCGTAGCCTGCAAGAGACCCTACCTTCCTAGTAGTACAGCTCGTGGAACAGTGTTAAAATAAAATTGTGTATAATCCCTGATTTAGCTAGAGAGTGATAAAATGAGAAATAATCCCCTTCACAATAACAGTTATACATAATAGACTGTGTGCATCAAAACTATGACTTATTTTATTTCATTAACAAACACATAGTCAAGGATCTAGAAATCAATAAATTAATCAATGATCGGCAGTATGGATTTAGGCAAGAACGTTTGGCTGTAGACATTCTGTGCCCTCTTACCCATCAGATTAACAAAGCAATAGACCAACACGGTGAAATACACAAAATTGCACTTGATATTTCAAAGGCATTTGACAGAGTATGGCACCAGGCCATACTGTCTAAGATGTCACACTATGGCCTTGCATCAATGGTTCCTCTAATTTCTTCTTACCTTCTTATTAGAAAAATATGGGTCATGGTAGATGGAATTTATTCTCAGTTTCATTCCATAAATGCTGACGTACCTCGGGGATCCGTTTTGGCCCCAACCCTCTTTTTCATTCATATAAATGACTCCTATCTGTCATTTACAACCCCATACACTCTAATGCTGATGACTCGACCCTTCATAGTTCTTTCACATTTAGCACCTCCCATACACAGTCTGATATTATAAATTCCTAAGTAAACACAGCAATTTATCTGAACCAGGACCTTTCTAAAATTATATAATCAATGGGGACAAACAAATATGGTCTTATTTGATGCTCAGAAAACTAAATACATTAATTTCTCCAACAGAAAGAATCCCTCAGACTCTCACATAATTTTAAATGATGTCAGTATTCCCATATCCACTACAATTGATATCCTAGGTGTTACTCTAAACCCCAGCCTAAGCTGGACAGCTTATGTTAAATCCCTTGCTAAAAATGCTTCTAAAAAGTTGGGACTTATGTACAGAGTTCATGAATTCTTCACTGACGAGCAGATGGCCACAATATACAAAAGTTATGTGCATTCTCAGATCGAATACTGTTTGGCACTCTGGAGTGGATGTGGAGCGGTTGCACTTAGGCAGCTTGACAAAATTCAAAATAAAGCCATTAGATTAATCAATAATCCTGCCATTACGCAGGACCTTCCTCCATTATCAGTACGTAGAGATGTTGCTTCTATAGCATTATTTTACCGATATTTTTACCGTAGGTGCTCTGACGAACTTGCTTCAATTGTACCTCCCCTTCACATTTCCTTCCGAAATACTCGGGCAGCTGGGAGCGCCCATGAACTCACACTCTCTCCCCCGCAATGCAGAACCTCTGCTTATCAAAATTCATTTATCCCCAGAACTACTACTCTCTGGAATTCACTTCCTGGGAGTTGCTTCCCACAAACATTTAATCCACTTTTATTTAAATCCAGTTGTTAAAAATACTTTATGAATGGAGGATGCCTTTAGGCACATGGGTTTTTTTTTATTTCCTTTGTTTTTCCTTCCACCGTCCATTATCTGTTAAAAAAATAAAAAGACTGCCCTCTTACGATTTCTATCCTTCTATATGTGCCTTCATCTCTAGCTTCCTTTCTTGTCGTTTTCTAACTGCTGTTTTAGACAGCCAACGTTCATTTCCTAGAGCTATCAATACTGGTGTTCCTCTGGGGTCTATCCTATCACCAACTCTTCTCTCTATTCATCAATGGCCTTCTACAGTAAGCTTTGCGAGTACATGTAACCCTAGTCATTCATATGCTGTTGACTCCACACTTCACCTTTCCATCTGCTTCCCGCAATGTCCATCTCAGCAGTTGCCAAACAAAGGATGAAGCTATGGCACACTTAATGTCTTACTTGGTTCATATCTCTGATTGTGGTATAAGTAATCTTTCTGTTTTAATGCATCATAAACACAGTTTTTACATCTTTCAACCCATCAAAATCTACCAAAGAAGTGTCCTCTAATTTTTAACAATATCCAACTAAATTCTGGATCATCTTCCAAGGAACTTAGGGTTTCATTCTCTCGGGATTTATCTTGGAAAGAATATATTACTTCTATTGTAAAATCTGCCTCCAAGAGATTACATAAGCTAAGCTGACCCCGTGCCTACATTACTCCTGCATAGCTGTTGATTTTATACATGGTTTTTATTCGCCTCTGGGTAGAGTACAACTCTCATGTGTAGGGAGGCTTCCCACATACAGCTCTTCTCAAGATGGTTGTGTCAGATGTTTTCATCTCATTAGCTCTCCTCCTCTTACTGGCTTCCTTTAACCTCTATCTCTTCGCCGCACTGTTGTATCTTTATCTCTGTTCTGTCGCTACTTCAATGGTCACTGCTCCTCTGAACTGCCTGTTTGCATCCCTTCAACCCTTACGGCGGGCACGTAGCACCCTTTCCTTGTTACTTCAGTAATCGTATTTTGTAAGGAGCATACAGCTTTGGTGATTTGTGCTGCTTTATCAGCAAATGTCTCTATAACTTTATGTATTTTTCAGAATCTTTATGTCACAGTTCGAAACGAAGACTCAGTGCAACTTCAGGCTTTCGATAGGCAATATTTTAAACACCTTTTTGAATGGCAGTTAGTATTTCTTTGGAAAGGCGATGTTCGACAGGAGACAGCAGTTTATGGGAAGCCTCAGGTTTCATATGGAAATACTCATACAACTTTCCAGGGTCTTCTTTCAGTTGTGAGATCAGATGATGGTATTCACCAAGTTGTTTCTCTCTCTCTCTCTCTCTCTCTCTCTCTCCATGTGTATCTTGCGTATCCAATTTCTCTCTTTTACGAAGCAGTTTGTACTTCAACATACTGTTTTCCTGCTTTTTTTACTTTCGTTGTTATAACATCTCTGATTGTTTTAGCGCCTGGGATCTTGTTGCCTGCATTCGTCACATGTGTCGTGGTGACGTTGCCATGGCAACTCCCACCTACCGCCGGGCTGACTCCGATTCAAACGTTTCAGCCAGTCCCAGCTCTCGCTTCCCACGCTTGCCTACTCTTAATCAAGGCGCGTCCCTAGATTATGTGAGAAATTTACATCAGAAAATGGGTTCATTATCCTGTGAACATATCTGTATATATCTTCAGAAACTGAACACGGAATATTACATAGAGAAAATTCGACCGAATTCTACCATAATATCATATACTGAAAACTGAATCAGATAGAACTTTTCTATCACCTTAAGCCAGACAGTATTTTTATAATTTCTCTCTGCTACGTCTAGACGAATTTAATCAGCTTAGGAGTGACTTCGCAGAAGAGCAGGTGACTGCCTTAATTAACCCCTGCATTACAGAAATCTTCCCTTAATTAAGTAAAATCATGGGTAGCAAGAATAAAACGAAAATTGTGCCCTCGATGTGAATACTTTTACAAATATCTAAAAAGCTATACCACCTACATGTAGCTAATCTTATGGAAAACTGGAGTTTAATACGAGTTTTCTACTTTGTACTCTTCAGACACCACCACATACTAAGTACCTAATGAGATGTCTCTGTTCATACTGACGAGAGGGGTGGAGGATTTTCGACCACGTAACGCCACCAAGAGTAAAGGTAAGAACCCTGGTGTAATAAATTCCAACTAAATGCGGATCTGGTTGCCACCCGGAGATCATATGTACTGCAAAGCTCTACTTCTTTCATAGCCAAAGGGTAAAGGACATTGTTTCACTCCATTCGAATCCAGGTCTAGGGTGCGGTCCATGCACCATGGGGTAATATATGCCCTAGGCTACCGGTACTTAATGCAAATATTACAGAGTGGTGGTAACTTTTACGTACTAGATCAAATTAATGCGACAGCCATTAAGATAAGCAATGGAGATATATTAATGACTGGTGTGAGTCTGAGGAAAGGTAGTATAATGAGAGTGAACTGGGTGACGTGCAGGTAATTCGTTTGTGGCCACCCCTTCCAGGAATAATGCCTCTGGCTAGAGATAACTGAATAAATAATATATGGTTTTCTGGATTCCCTTGCAGTGACTGCAGGACCATGTGAATAACGTTAGTAAACCGTAATTATATTTTCATGAAATCCATTATTTTTTATTTCCTCTTCTGATGTTCCTGTGTATCTGCGAAAGGCTAGATGCTACCAACAGAAAGAATCACTTTCCACTTCGCAGGGACAAAGCTATCAACCAAGTGGTTTTGTTTCTTCTTAGTACAAGGAAGAGTAATATTCATCAATCTGTGAATATATTTCTAATATTTGGCAGGTGATAAGTAATGTAGTCTCAGGTTTTGATATGTGCAGTGGTTCAGACCCCTTCTTGTATTTTTGTAATTCATTAAATGTATGACAACTTTTTCTGTTATGGGAAGTGTCCCATCACATGTTACTTAAGATAATATAGAATTATAGGTTACCTATCTGTGTTAACCCCTAAACCCTGGGGTTGTTTTGGCGCTCCTTGTGTGTCCCGCGGCGATATTCGCGCTCCGACAGACTTTGTAAAAATATTTGCCAAAAATCAGTTATTAGACCTAGAATATTATAATTATATGTGCCCATGGCACATACCTTTAGCTTTCTCATGGGATGTTTGTTGAGTCTTCGTCGAGTACCGTAGGACTTGTGGAGACTTCTGAAGTTGGGTAACGAAGTCTCCACTTTACACTTCCCGACACCGCATAATATGATTACCACAGCCTGATATTATCACTAGAAACACTATTCTATGATTTTCAGATAGTTTGGAATCCATACTCCAAAAAAAAAAAAACACTGTGAAAGCAATGAAAAAACGAGCGCGTACCAGCTTCCCACTTGCACTCGTTTGCCGCTGGTATTCTTTCATTTATTATTCACAAAAAAAAACACACTTTATATTTCTATTACTATATAACGCTTATATATATCTACAGTCTTTATCTATAAGTTTCCTTCTGTAATAGTAGTTTATGGTCACTGTAGGCATTCAATTTCTCTTTCAGTATAATACGTAGCATTCACTTTCTCGTCCTGTATACTAGCGTTGAGAGCGAATCTGTCACTTTCACTTTCACTTTCATAACTCATAGTATTCATACATGCTAAAGTGAAACTTTCACTTTCATTACTCCTAGTATATATACTCGTATTCTTATATTACTACTCATTTACATTTCTATTGACATTCTCTATTTTATTTACATTATTTACATTTCTATTTTATTTACACTGTGTTATGCACTGTCACTTGCAGTAACTTATAATACTATTTTCCACTGTTCACTTATATTTACATTCATTGCTTTCACTTGCTGTTTACACATTATTTACACATTATTTACATTTCCATTTGCACTGCTTAAGTCACCAGAAAGATCGTAGTCACTGTCCATCATTTTCATTGATAAATTAGCCAGTTCACGTTCCACAGCAGTGACTTAGCCCTTTACCCCTTTCCACACGAGGTTTAGTAGGGGTAGAGGTCACAGGGCCATTTGCATGGGGCTAAAAAGCGGCGGAATTGGACAGGTGCGAATCCGACGTGGTTTCACCTTGAAAGACGATAGTAAACTGAATGCTGTGGTGGCCTAGGGGCAGTGAAAGACTGCCAATGTCAGTGTGGTGACAGCTGCTAATATATACCTATGAAATTATTGGCAGGAAATCTAGACAACACATAATAAATTAGGTAGTTCCAGGTGAATGTAAATATCAATTAGGCTTCTCCCTTCCTCTCTTATATATATATTTTTATTATGAGAATAGATTATATGGCATATTTCAAGGGGAAATAAACGGGGAAAATTAGTGAATGAGTGCTCGTGAGGTGTTGTCAGGTGATAATTAGCCAATTCCAGGTGTATGGCACTATCATTTACCTTATTTCTTTTTTGTATATATTATTTTGTATAAGAATAGGGCGTAGGGCTTATTTCAATGGATGAAATCAGTGGAAAATTCCGGGGAAGCTTTACTTAGCACAGGGCGGCAGGGCAGGCAAGAGGAGAGGGTAATGGAGGGGAGGTAGGGAGGGGAGTCAAGAACGGGGAGAAATGGCTAAATTGTTTACAATGGATGGGAGTACAGATGAGATTAGGAGTGCTGACTAGTGTTGGACATTGGCAGTATTGACAGATGATACAAGCCACCACTTGAAAGCCTGGGTGAATTTAAAATAACACAGAATCACAAAAATGACGCCTCGTGGTATGATCCCTTGCTCCCAAGTGTCACGAGTGTGACACCCCGCTGTTAAGGGGTTAAAGACTACAGATGTGTAGGCACAATGTCCTACTCTTGTAAGGAACGGCAGGCTCACTGTGATCACAAACTAATGGCAAAACATTTATTTCCTTTGTCAGCTCCCAGCTCTCAGGGTCTAATGCATGCAGCCCTTCCTGTATCCGGGCATTTTCCCAAAAGTTGACTATGTTAAACTCTTCCTAGGCTCAGTAATCACAGCACCTCGAACTTTCAGTTCAAGATCAGAATACTCATCAATCCTTCATCTCACTATTGCAGTGTCTCTAGATGGGGGCATGGTGGAGGTAGGTGATGAATGGAGGTAACAGTTGGGGTCGCGGTAAGCTGTGTCCGTACAAGCCAATGAGTTCGTGACTAGGACCAACTGGCCTAGGCCAGATGGGGCTGGTCTTCACCCAGTCATTAGCACTCTCACTTGCCCCACTAGACCTTCCCACTCCTCTTCACCTGCCCCGACCACTGCCTAATAAATGGATCATACACACCCTGTGTGAGTGGCTCTTTCATTTCATTCGCTCAATTCTTACAGCTGTTGCAGAATGACTCTGGCATACGATGTGTGGGTGAGGATAATTCCGAGGCTTATACATTACACCACACAGTACTTGCTACAGAAGATTGCTTTCACTTTCACTGGAGCACATTTTCAGTACAAATGCCATGAAAGGTCACTTTCATTTTCACCCAAGCTCGGTTTTATACCCGTAGCTTTACTTACCTTCTAACGTTATACATATAAAAAGAGCAATTATTTGGCAATTCTTACTCCACTACAGTACTAGCAATAAATTCTAAAGTGTTTCTGTCAAAACACAGATTTTATATATATATATATATATATATATATATATATTTATATATATATATATATATATATCGTAGAATCACTTTATTTTTTTATTTATTTATTTTTTTTTCAATATCAGGGTTTATACAGTACGATACAAAACCACTCTACAGTACCTACCCCGAAAGATCACTTCTTTTACTCCAACACTTATTACTATGACATACGATACAAAACCACAACACAGTACTTGCCTAGAAAGATCACTCACAACTCAACACTTCATTTCTATACTTGACGATACAAAACCACTTATCAGCTTTGGTCATAACATTTATTTTCGATGTCGCAGCTTTCCTTATTCTTTGTAGCTTATGCATATTACCTCAGTAATCAAACTTCACTAAATGAATACCAGCACTTATTCTCGTAAATACAGTACTGCTGCGTCCCCACCACACACTGCCACAGGCTCCAACAGCAGTACATCACTGTAGGAAGGACGTTGGCCAGTGAGCTGTTCTTCCTAGAGGCAGCCTTATGGTGTGCAACAAGACCAGCTGAGGTGCTGTAAATAAGCAACGGCTTATAACGTTCATTGTCTTTATTTTCCAAATAATTATGCTTAATGCTTACCAACTTCAATTCACTACTGTCACAAGCACCGAAGATACACAAACTGCAATAACACTTCGCTGTTTGCCAACAGCAATTCACTATTTTTACAAGTACCGAAGATACATAAGCTACAATAACACTTCACTGTTTACCAACAACAATTCACTTCTTTTACAAGTATCAAAGATACACAAACTGCAATAACACTTCGCTGTTAGCCAACAGCACTTCACTGTTTTCACAAGCACCGAAGATACACAAACATCATTAACTGCACTGCACTGAAACTGCACTACACTCAAACTGAACTGAAAACTGACTGAAACTGTTCTAGTAGAGGGGGGTGATAAAACTCAAGCTCAGTTTTTGAACACGTCCATTTGGGAAATGATTAACACTGTTAATACATATATTTTGATACCAAAACTAACATCATATAGCTTTAAAAAAAAACACCCCTTGAAATTCAAAATTAACATAAAGATCAGCTTTTCTGCCGATTCCTTGTTTCTATGCCCTGACTTGTCTTATTGTCCACTTGTACAAGGCTTAAAATACTTTTCTCAAAATTGATTAGCAGCACATGCTTTTACTCTGCTCCTTTCTCAAACTTCTTCTTGTATTTACTCCAGTTGAATTCGACCTCCTTTTTAGCTTGGGCTGCTCCCTTGAAACCTCTAGAGGAAAGAATCTGTCTAGTCCTTAGTTCCTGGCTCTTCTGCAGGATAATTGACCTGCTGACTGCATTCAATGTGCCTAACTTTCTCAGTCTGTAGTCCAGTTTGCCACATTGTCTCTCCATGCCAATGTTGTGCACAGGCATTTCTTCATTGTTACTTGCTGATCGTTCAAGGGATAGTCCATTGGGAAGGCCTCCTCATCTATACCATAGTCCCTCCCCTGCCTGGCTAGGACCATCTGCAAGTGGGGCAGCATTAGGTTCTCAGCTTTTTCATCTCCTCTAGGTGCTCCTCAGCTAAGTCAGACATGGAGTTCAGGACTTCGTCCTTGTAGCTCCTCTTCACAGCAGTGAAGAGACTGTCAGACACCCCAGGGCATTCAGGCTTTGTAGATCTAGTAAAGTCATCACTGATGGGCTGTAGAACTCTCTGAGCTGAGTATGGGTAGTGTCCTTTTCTATTGTCCTGGCAAAGAAAGGTTCCACCAAGTGCACACCCAGGCAGGCAAACTCCACGAGGACGACTTTGAGATAGGGGCATTCCAATACTTCTCTGACCAGGCAGACTAGGCGGTTTTTTGATGTAAGGATTCTGTCTCAGAAACTCTGCCAGATGGTCATAATTGTATATTAAGACTGCCTCTGCAGGCGCCCAAACCTGCTATCTTCGTAGGCAAACAGGTCACCAGATACACGCCTTTGCTCCAGGAAGACAAGGAATTCCTTGTAACAGTTCCAAGGCTTGTGTGAAAATTCAGGAGCCACCAGCTTCAGGCACATGTCCAGTGCTTGCCCAGCCAGACTGGTAATTTTAGTGTCTAAGTCCAGATCGACCATGAAACCCTTCAGAACCTGCTCCATCTTCATATCTGCCTCCACCAGCCTCATGACCTTGTTTATGGCACTGCTGAACCCATAGTAGGATGAGTGCCTCAAAATAACTGTCGTGCTGGTGTTTCCAGGTCGTACGTCTCCGCCAGCAGCTTTGAAAAGCCCCTGTTGTGCTCTGTGCTATCTGTCATATGGGCATCTACAAGCTTATACACGTCTTCTGCACTGACTCCTCTGACAGATGCCAGTATCTCAAACCCCATATCCACCTGCATTGCAATGTCCCCAGTTTTTTCTCCGCAAATTGGCAGAAGAGGTAGAGGAAATGGGCTGTCCTGACCTACATGCAGCCCTTGCACCATGAACTGGCCTACACTTTTCTCTGTGGTACTGTCTTATGAATGAGTAATCATCTTACCTTTCTGTTTCTCCTCCTCAAGTGTGTTGCCAATTTCAATGATAACTTCGCTCGATTAACTAAAATATAGTCCCTTTCCTGAGAGATTGGCCACAGTTTGGTAAAATTCATTGCTTACTTTTCTCTCTGAGACTCAGATGTGCTGAAATTCTTGCGGTAGCGGATCATCTGTGTCTGCCTCAGCAACATCCTTGAAGAGCTTTCTCTTCCTTAGGTTGGGGTCAGCTGCAACCACACTCTTCTTGCCCTTGTTATCTTGTGTGTCAGTCACAGATCTTTTGTTGCTTTTGGACTCGGTTCTCTTGCTCTTCGCCACTGGTGCTGGTGGGAATGTCACCAGCTTCTATGAGAATATCAGTGATCTGGTTAAAAGGTCTTGTACCTGAACTATCGGTCTCTCTTCCTCCTTTAATCATTCTCTCTCTCTCTCTCTCTCTCTCTCTCTCTCTCTCTCTCTCTCTCTCTCTCTCTCTCTCTCTCTCTCTCTGTCTCTGTCTTTGGGCTCTCATTTTACTTTGGTACCACACAGGATCCACACCTTTGTGACAAAACATCTTCCGCTCTCTCTTCTGTGTCTTCACAGTATTTACATTCCATATCACTCATGCTCACCCCCCACTCCTGCTCCAGATGTTGCCGCCGCACAGGGTCCTCTGCATATACATCAAAGAGCTCATACTTTCTATCAACTAACTCCTTATGTTGCCTAACAGCTTTTGAGTCGTCCTTCCCTTTCTGTCCATATCTCTTTCTGCCTTCACTAAACTGTTTTCTGAGGTTCTTTACCCATCACTGGATGGTGCTCATGGATACACAGAACATGGTATCATGGTAGTACTTAGCATAGATCTGCTTCGCTACCTTCCGTGCTACAATGCCAACAGTCATCTTGCCAATGCCCACCCTATCCAAGTGATACCTAAGCATACATATTACACTCTGCACTGTGGGCAGTTTTGTTGGTGTTTGAAAATATTAGGGTGGAGGAAAGTCCTCATCAGCATCATATTCTTTAGCATCATATCTAGTTCCTGGCTTGGATCGGAGTTTACTTCTGCTTTGCCATGCTGTAACTTAACGTTAGTTTTATCACCATCAGACTCGGTTGATTTCTCTAAAACATATAAATAAAAAATGTCTTTAATCACAGTAAACTTTCATCTCTCTTTTTGCTTCTCAGATCAGTTTTGTGTAATAGCTTACATATTTTATACTCATTTACAAGTACTTCAGTACCAACGACCACCTGTGATATTTAGTGATATTAGTCCATAAATAATGTTCTCAAATACTGTATAATTAAATTGTCAGTTATGTGCTTATGTATGAAAGTATTATGCTTTAGTGGTGTCATTAATATATAATGTACCAAATTGATCCAAATGGGCAATTTATTACTTTCATACCGACTGTCCGACAGTGTCTATAAAGTCATTTCTCTTTTTTGGGTGGGATGGAGGGGGGGGTTCCCATGCTAGATACCCACATCCTATGCAGATATCTCTAAAATGACCCAATGCATCACCTCTCAAGTGCACGTTATCATATTTCAAAATTTTTGTTTTCAGCCCAATTATCACCACAGACTAGCTCTAGTCTCTACCCCATCCTTATATAAGCTTCCGACATTCTAGAATAATGTACTATATCCTTGAGGAGGCAACCGTTACAACAGTTACCAACTCGGAGACATCCAAAACATGCCAGAGTTTTCTTACACTGCATAACACTCTAAATCATTTAGCATACAAACTTAAATTAAATTACATAATTTAACAAGCAATCGCATAAATAAAACACTATTGAGAAAAAGAGCACGAAAATTAATGTGCAACTTATGAAATAACTACACTTACAATAGCAGGCTAACTGGCAACTTTGACACGCAATGTTGAAATACTAGAAACATTGAGAAACTTCCAGACTACCTAACAAGCAAATTCCTCTTCGCAACACTACCCCTCCCTTAGGATTTGCCGTCCTGACAAAACTACACAGTTCTTACAATCACAGTTAATCCTAATGAAACATCTAATTATACACAAAGTAATTCTTCAACTTATCAGGTCTTCTCCTATGCCATTTCCGACGACGTCCCTGCTCCTCCACACAGTCCACTCCTCCTGGAATGTCTTAGTCCTCTTCCTGATGCACTTCTTCTCTTAGGAATCTGTCACCATCCTCTTGTACTTCGGCTCCTTGGTCCTCCTCAACATCCTTGGCTGTGGGAGAGCACGATTCCTCGGGGACATCCCAGCTGTACTGTCCTGGCCCATGGTCCTGCCACAGACGATTCACATGTACCACTTTGGACGAGATTTCCTGCCTCCCCGAATTCCGTGTGTTATGTCTGATAGGCGGTCCAACACAGTGTAAGGCCCATCCCATGAGCTCTGCAGCTACGGTGACTGTCCCTTCTTCCGCTGAGGATTGTATAACCAAACTTTGTCACAATCCTTGAAGCTGACCTCCCTTGCCTTGGCATCATACTTGCCCTTCATCACCTCTCCTGAAAACTTAAGGACTCCTTGCACTTGCTGATATACCTCAGCCAGCCTTTTCTGAACATGCCTTGCATAGCTGGAGGTGTTTGTAGGCAGCTCTTCACCAGGTGTTTTTCCCATTAACAAGTCAACAGGTAAGTGTAACTCGTGGCCCAATATCAGTTTTGTAGGGGTGTAGCCGGTAGACTCATGGGATGCAGACTGATATGCCATAAACAACACAGGTAATTTCTGGACCCATTCCGTTTGTCTCTCTATGCAGCACTTGGCTAGGTCTTGTCTTCGGGTCCAGTTGAATTTCTCCACCATCCCATCTGACTGTGGCCTTAGTGGGGTCATCCTGGTCTTCTTGGTACCCAGTAACTTGCAGCATTCACGGAACACAGCAAACTGAAGTTTCTACTCTGGTGTGCATGTAGCTCTTGTGGCATCCCAAAACAACAGAAAAACCGATCAACCAACACCCGAGCAATAGTTGCAGCTACCTATTAGGGATGGCATAGGCTTCTGGCCACTTTGTAAAGTAGTCCATGGTGACACATATTATATACCGGTTTCCTTTTTCAGTGAGTGGCAGATGTCCAGCAGTGTCCACCGTGACTCTTTCTATTGGCACACCCACTTGGTACAGCTGAAGAGGGGTGCAGCCACGTTTCTTGGATCCCTTCTTGGCATGGAATACATCATAGGCCCAACACCACTCTTCAACATCCTGATGCATACCAGTCCAGTAGAACCTCTGTCGCAGCCGACTTAGAGTTTTCTTCACTCCCAGGTGCCCCCTAGTGATCTGGTTACGAGCCTCATCCAATATTCCAGACCTCATTTTCTTCAGAACCACCAGTTGCCAATACATGCTGAGGCCAACAGGTGTCTCCCACTGATGCTCCAGTCTTTCGTTTTCAAACGAAGAATGTCCCATTGGCTTCAGTAGCTGTTGGTTGCAGGGCTGAACCTGGAAACCATTTCCCAAGATGGTTGCATTGTACTCTGCTGCAGCAACTCTACCACTGGTTTTAAGTTTGTATCCTCCTCAGGTCTTCCTCATCTGATACTGGCCCTGTCACTGCAGTATGGCAGCATTCCTTGCCAAGATTCCCATTCCTGCTACACTGCTTGCTGTCTGTTCTTCCGTCTTCTTGTACACTATTCATCAAGGTTATACATTTCCTCAGCGGTGGGGCTCCATGGGAAAAGCCGACTGATGGTTGCCCCTTAACACCAGCCTCCACTAATTTACCCTCATCCTTCTCATTTGGACACTCATAGCTGAAGTGTCCCACCTCACCACATGTCCAACATTCGTTTGTTGCAGTCATGAATTTCATTGCACTGTTCTGTTCTTGCTCCTTCATCCATTTGTAACAATCCATCTACTTATGTCCTGGTTTCTCACAGAACCAGCAACCTCCTCTGATCTCCTGCTTTCTCTTCCACTTGTTGCAGTTCACTTTCCGATGTCCTGGCTTCTCACTGTACCAGCAACCTCCTCTGATCTTCTGTTCCCTCCTGCACTTGTAGCAGTCCTCTTTCCTATGTCTTGGCTTTTCACAGTACCAGCAACTTCCTTCAAATTTTTCCATTTCACATACCTGCCCCTTTCTTGCCTTGAATCCTGCACTAAGATCTGCCTGAAAAGTGGACGTACTGAACCTGATGTAGGACTCAAATTCTAGAGCCCTGGCTAGTGCTTCTTGCATGCTTCTGGGTTGTGCCTGCTTCACTTGCACTTTCAACTCTGCACTGTCAAGAGCATCGATGAACTGGTCCCTCAGAAGAATAGCCAACAGGTTAGGTGCTGCTCCAGGGTACCCCTTGTGTGCCATAGTCTCCAGGTCATGAGCAAGCTGCTGTAGGGATTCTCCTCGAGCCTGCACACGGCTCTGGAATCTTGCTTTGTAAACCTCAGTCCGGTAAATGGTTCCGTATCTGCGCTCCAGCACTTATACTAGGGACTGATAACTGCTCCTCTCCTCTACTGACACTTGGCCCAGAATTTCCACTGCAGCATCCTTAAGGCCGTTGGCAAGCTGCACTGCCCTCTGCCTATCATTCCAACCATTCTGATCAGCAAGTAATTCAGACTGTGAATGGTAAGCTTCCCAAGATACTCTACCACCAGATTCCTGAGGCTTCTTTTTAATTGTACCTCCATTATAACCATGCACTTCACTGGTTTGGGGCCTAAAAACTGGGGCATCATAATTAAGTCCTGGACTAAAACTTCTGCATTCTGATTATTCAGCCTTGTTATGCTACCTTTATATGCTTGGAATCCGTCAGGATTCACCATACACTGTCCATTCTTTTCATATGCTCCCTGTACACTAACCTGATGCTCAGCAGTGCAATATTTCTCTACAAGCTCAATTTTCTCATTAATTATCTTTACATGGTAAACTATATGCTTCAGTTTGTTTTTTACATGCCGTCTGCACTCCATGAATATTCCCTCACTAATCTTCAGCTGGTTGTCAACATGCTGTCTGCACTCTGTCACTGTTCCCTCAACAACCTTCAGCTAGTTGTCTACATGCTTCACCTGGTTGTCTAGATGCTATCTGAACTCCATCACGTTATTGCTTATGTCAACTTCTGCCGCTGTAGCTCAGCGTATACTTCCTCCTTCAACTGTTGCTGCTCTTCCTTCATTTCCCCCATGAAAACATCAAGCTGTCCTTACATCCTCAGTTGTAATTCCCTCTGTTGCTCCTGTAATGCGTCTTGAAGTTGTTCATATCATTCCTTTTGTTCTTCGTGTTGTGCCTATAGTTGTTCACTCTGTGCTTGCAATTGTCCTTTGAGTTCTCTCTGTCCTTCATTCTGTGCTTGTAGTTGTACACTTTGTGCTTGTAGCTGCACACTTTGTGCTTGTAATAGCTTAACAATTGCTACCATGGACACTTTCTTCTCCTGCCCAGCTCGGGACCTAGTCTGCACACCTCTTTGCTCTATGTCGAAAATTTGACTACTGCAGCACTTAATCCCACTCCTGACACCAGCGTTACGCCCCCACCCCACACTGCCACAGGCTTCAACAGCAGTAAATCAGTACAGGAAGGACATTGCCCAGTGAGTTGTTCTTTCTAGAGGCAGCCTTATGGTGTGCAACAAGACCAGCTGAGGTGTTGTAAATAAACAATGGCTTCTAAAGTTCACTGTCTTTATTTTCCAAATAATTACACTTAATGCTTACCAACTTCGCCTTACTATTTTCACAAGCACCGGTGATACACAAACTGCAATAACACTTCACTGCCAGCAACAATTCACAATTTTTACAAGTATCGAAAATATACAAACTGTACTATTATTTCACTGTTTGCCAACAACACTTCACTGTTCTCACAAGCACTGAAGATACACAAACTTCACTAACTGCACTGCACTGACACTGCACTACACTCAAAATGAACCGAACACTGAAACTGCTCTAGTCTCTTCCCCATCTTTACATAAGTTTCCTACATTCTAGAATAATCTACTATATTCTTGAGGAGGCAACTGTTACAACGGTTACCAACTCGGACACATCCAAAACATGCCAGAGTTTTCTTACACTGCATAACACTCTAATTATTTAGCATACAAACTTAAATTAAATTACATATTATAACAAGCAATCACTAAAATGAAACATTATTGAGGAAACTAGCACAAATATTAATGTACAATTACGAAACAGCTATGCTGACAATAGCAGGCTAACTGGCAACTCCGACACTTAACTGTAAAATACCAGAAACATTATGAAACTTCCAGACTACCTAACTAGCAAACTCCGCGTCTCAACAGTACCTATTCTCTGCACTGAATATTATGTACAAATGTATGCTTCATATTTTATAGTTCCCCACACACCCACAACCTGTCAGGCTGGGGCGATATGGATGGTGATGAGAGGATGGTGACATGCTGGCGCCGCTAAGGCGAAGGGAAGAGGGTTAGGGGCCATAATGGGTGGCCAGGGCATGCCATTCTACACTGTATGTAGTAACTCCCACTCTCAGACATCAGCCCTACACTCGATAATGACGATACTATCATTTCTAAAACTCCTCCAATTGCACTGTCACCAAATCCCCACCCTTCAGTTTCCCAAGGACTATTATTGCAGTGTAGGAGTTCATCCGATCCCTACGAATACAGTATTCTCGGATGCTTATGTAACGCAATGGATATCATAGAATTTGGTAATGATTTCAAACGTTGGTGAGAAATGCAAAGTGTCATGTCTGTCATCCGAGGTGCCCCAAGCACCTGTTTTATGAAGGCTGCGTTCAGTATCCAAGCTTTGTGGCTTAATATGTTGAAGGTGAATACTTGGTAACATGCTTTTTCACTTACTTGCACATATAGTCTTTGAGACATCTAAATAAGCGTACGGAAGTTTCTACTGTTGAAACTTCATTACCAATGCCCATTCCTAAACTGATTAGAATGATGTGGCCGTAACTGAACTGACTGCTAAAAATTATGGGAGTAAAATAATATAGTCACTTAATTCTTTTCTTCGCTACTGTATACAGTATTAAAACAGACGAATATGGCTTTGATATTTATAGCCATTACTTTTATGCAATCAACAGAGTCTCTATGAACTAGTGTGCGAAGGTATGCAATGCTGTATTCATTTTGTTTTTTAAGTAAAAGTCTGATAACTTTTAACCTGGTTATTGTAGCCATAGAGAAAGAGAGAGAAGCATCCTTCCTCTATTTTGATTTAAAATTCATTCAAAAGAAGGAGGTACCAGAAAACCAGAAGTCCCTCCACCCCGTACTAGTACAAAGATGAGACGAATCCATCATCAAGTGCCATTTGCAAGCTGTTTAGTAACTCTAATGACAGACATTACGGTTGGACAACACTGTAATTCTATCTCTTTTATATTTAACGCTCCAAAGTAGTCATAATATGTCTGTGTCTCAACATATACTCACTCTGTGAATTGAAGAGAGAGTTTGTTGATGAATGATGATGATGATGATGGTAAGTCTCTCATTCTTACAGCTAAATAACTCGTAACCTTAATCCCTTCATCATGTATTTTTCATTTTGTTCTTACCATCTACTGACATTTTTATTCTGGCCAAGAGGGATTTTTCTAATTGGGCGGGTTAAATATATCTTACATTAACCCCTTCATGCTACACAGCACTCCAGAATTGAAGAAAGTCATCTGGGGATAGTAAGAAATAAGCCATCGCAGTGAAGTAGTTAAAACTAAGCCGCCAGACCAGACCTCATAACACCGTGGGTGAAAATTAGCAAAGTTGTATCATTACCATGGTGTTTGCGGTGAGGATTATTGATTGTGGTGGTGGTGGCGAGAATAAGGAGGCGAGGGAGGGAGGGTAAGACAGTAAACCGGGAGAGCGAGGTGCGGGTGTGGAGTTGAGGTAGTGGTGAGGGAAAGATTGAGGGTGATGCAATAGCCAGTTAGGTGGGAGGGGGAGAAACATGAGGGGTGTGTGGTTATGATTATGATCACAATGACGTGGCGAAAGAGGGAAGGTAAACCTGTAAACAACGAGAATTATATTGTAAAAGGGGAGGGTAGGACACTAAGCAGGGCAAATGAGGAGTAGACTGTAGCACCTGTCGAGCAGGGCAGTACTCCCGAGGTGGATGGAAGGCTGATGACACGGATTGCTGGAGTTTCCGTTTCATCAGCCCTCAGGACTAGTTCCTGACCACCCCCCTTTGTTGAACTTTTTCAGTGTCTCAGTTACACAGAGAGTAGGCCAGCATGCTCTCCAGTACAAATTTCTCTAATTATCTACACCAGACTACATGCACAGTACACACTACACTTCCTTTTCCAAAATTCAAAAAATTATGGCATTCATCACCTAGCCTCGGAGTCCCCAGGGGGGGGGACTATAAATGCCCCCACCTTCCGCCTCTCTCCCGGTGACGACTCGAGGTGCCTGGAACCACTGTCTGACTCTCTTCTTCATTTCTGCAACATTCACGGCCTTTCTTCTTTCGCTCTGTTGAGCACCACCTCTCCTCCTCTAAACCTCACCTTCTTTTTCTAACTGAGATTCAGCTGTCTGAGGCAACTGACAGCAGACCCTTTGTGTATCCTCCTACTTTCTCTATGCTCATTTCAAAGCCAAAGGTGGCTGTTGTGTATATATACGCAACGACTTATCTTGCTCTCGTGTTCCTGAACTCGATTCTTCTGAAGTCTCTACACTCTGACTTCGGCTTTCCTGTCATTCGCTGACAAATATATCTGCACTGTTTACTTATCCCCTAATTCTAGTGACTATCAAAAATTCTTCAACTATCTTACATCTATGTTGGAACACATTCTATCCATTTCTCCTTTCTCTGAAATCTCCATTCTAGGAGATTTCAATGTTCACCACCACCTTAGGCTCTCCTCTCTTTTCACTGATCCACCTGGTAAACAAGCCTACATCTTTTCTATCCTTAATGACCTAGAACAGCTTTTACAGCACCTTACCCGTATCCCAGACCGCCTTGGAGAGAGCTCCAACATACTTGACTTCTTCCTGACAACTAATCCTTCTGCTTACACTGTTAATCTTTTCTCTCCGTTGGGCTCCTCCGATCACAATCTTATCACCTTAACCTGTCCTATCACTCCCGTATGGCCTGTGGACCCTCCAGGGAAACGTCGTCTGTGGCATTTTGGAGCTGTGGGCAGCCCTCAGGCAGTACTTCTATGATTTTCCCTGGAATGATTATTGCTTCCATGGCCGGGAGCCATCTGAGTGTGCAATTCGTATTACGGAGGTTATTCTCTCAGGCATGGAAGCATACATTCCTTTCTCACATCCTTTGACTAATGCAAGAAAGCCTTGGTTTAATCACGCTTGTTCTAATGCTGTCCGCAACAAGGAGAGGGCCTACAAAAGGTACCGGAGCCAACCCACCCCTGAATCACATTATCTTTACGTTTCTGCCCGGAATCGTGCTAAGTCTGTTCTTCGCTCTGCTAAAAATAATTTCATCAGTACTAAATGCTCTCAACTCTCCAACTTGAATTCTTCCCGCTCCTTCTGGCACCTTGCCAAAAACCTTTCTAACTACTTTACCTCATCATCCTTCCCTCCTCTTTTCTACTCTGATAGTTCTGTAGCTATTTCTTCTACTGATAAAGCAGATCTCTTCGCACAGTCTTTCTCCTCCTATTCCACCTTGGACGATTCCGGTGCTGTTCCTCCATCACTTCCCCCCCTCTGACTTCCTCATGGCTGACATTAAAATTTCTTTAGCTGATGTATTTTCTGCCATCACTGGCCTCAATACTAACAAGGCATATGAACCTGATGGGGTCCCTCCTGTTGTTCTCAAGAACTGTGCTTCTGTACTTACACCCTGCCTAGGCAAACTCTTTCACCTTTGTCTGTCAACTTGTACCTTTCCTTCTTGCTGGAAGTTTGCTTTCATTCAGCCAGTCCCAAAGAAGGGTGACCACTCCCAACCCACCAACTATCGTCCAGTTGCTTTAACGTCCTGTATTTCAAAAGCTTTTGAGTCTATTCTCAATAGAAAAATTTTAAGGCATCTTTCCTATCACAACCTTCTTTCTGATCGTCAGTACGGGTTCCGTCAGGGACGCTCCACTGGCGATCTTCTCACCTACTTTTCAGACTCCTGGTCATCCTCCTTTCGGGACTTTGGCGAAAGCTTTGCCATTGCCCTTGACATCTCAAAGGCTTTCGATCGAGTCTGGCATAAATCTTTAATTTCCAAACTGCCCTCTTACAGTTTCTATCCTTCTATCTGTGCCTTAAATCGCTAGCTTCATTTCTGGTCTTTCTATAGCCACTGTTGTAGACGGCCATCGTTCTTCTCCTAGATCTATTAATAGTGGTCTTCCTCAGGGCTCTGTCCTATCACCAACTCTCTTCCTTTTATTCATCAATGACCTTCTAAGCTGTACATCTAACCCTATCCACTCATACGCTGATGACTCCACCCTTCACCTTTCCATTCGGTTCCCGCAACGCCTATCTCGGCAGTTACTTCAACAGACAAGGGATGTGGCTATGACACACCTAATGTCTGACTTGGCTTGTACCTGTGACTGGGGTAAAAATAATATGGTTGTTTTTAATGCATCTAAGTCTCAGTTCTTACACCTATCAACCTGGCAAAATCTTCCACAGGTATACCCACTAATGTTTAATAATATTCAGCTTAATCCTGCATCATCCTTGAACTTGCTTGGGGTTTCGTTTACTCGGGACTTATCTTGGAAAGATCATACTACATCTCTTGTAAAGTCTGCTTCCAAGAAATTAGGTGTGCTAAACCGACTCCGTTCTTTCTTTACCCCTGCACAATTGTTGACTCTATACAGGTGTTTTATCCGCCCCTGTGTGGCGTACAACTCTCATGTGTGGGGAGGCTCCCCATATACAGCTCTTCTCAATAGAGTGGAGTCAAAGGCTTTTCGTCTCATTAACTCTCCTTCTCTTACTGACTCCCTTCAACCTCTGTCTCTTCGCCGCACTGTTGCATCTTTATCTCTTTTCTATCGCTCACTGCTCCTCTGAACTGTCTGCATGCATTTCTCCACCTCTACGACTGGCGCGTAGCAACTGTCTAGCAGCAAACTCTCATCCCTTTTCGGTCCAACTTTCTAATGCAAGAGTTAACCGTTACTCCCAGTCTTTCATTTATGCAACAGGTCAACTCTGGAACTGTCTCCCTCTGTCTGTATTTCCTGCTACCTATGATCTCCAGTCTTTCAAACGCGGTGTGGCCAGGCATCTCGAAATGATCGGATCTTGAATTTGGCTCTATATTGTATTTTGTTTTTCTCTTGGAGGGAACTCATATTGCGGGCTCATGGCCTTTGGTTCCTTCTTTCTCGCATAAAAAAAGAATACAGTAAACAGGAAGGGAGAGGCAGAAAACAGAAAAGGTAACGCAGTAAACGGGAAGAGTGAGGCAGTAAACAAGGAAGGTAAGGCATTAAACAGGGGGAGTGAGGCATTAAACAGGGAGAGGCAGTAGAGAATAAATGTGGGATAGTAAGCAAGAAGGATAAGGCAGTGGAGACAGTAAACAGGGAGAGCAGCATGGGTGTGGTGTTGGAGTGGGAGGTGGAAAGATAATAAACAGGGAGGGTAGCAATGGTGGTGTAGTGGTGGCGACAACGAGGTGGCAGGGAGACAGGGTGGGCGAGGCAGTAAACAGGGAGGGCGGCGTTGGGGTTATTGCTGCGGTAAGGCAAACCCGGCCACTGCTGGAAATTGAAGCAGTATTGGAATGGACTGTAACGTCGTTAATGGAACTGCCTTGATCATCGGTACTTTACGGCAGACGCAGCGCCGAATTCCACGCTTTCTCACGTAAAATATTAGACAGGTTCAAAACAGTGCGGTCCTTTGTTTCGTACAGCAGCCAAGGATGATAAACGGGTCAGGGAAAGTATGCTACTGTAGTTTTCTCACACAATAAAAAATGTAGAATTAGGACTGTGTATTTGTAGTAGTTGGGGGCGCTCACCATCCACTCTCTCGATGTTGTGCTGCTTTGGGTGTGTGCCCTTTCCTCTTTTCCATTCTTCCTTTTCTTTCTTTCCTTTATTCTTTCCTCTTTCTTCTGCCTACGGATGACTTTACATTCCCTCTTCTGTCTTTCTTTCCTTCATTCTTTCCTCTTCCTTCTGCCTATGGGTGACTACACTGAGTGCTAAGCCCAGTGGTTTCCTTTATACTAGGAAACCATGTACTACGCTGGATGGTAACCACATAACCAATAATGGCGCCTGGTGGTTAAGTGGGTAATTAACATGCTCCAATCGCATTGAGCTCGTGTAGGTTTATATCTAAAGGGTGGGATTTATTGCTCACGGAATGCCACTCAGGGATGAGTGAGGCTGGTCACTCCCATCTTAAATGTCATGACCAACTCGCCCAGCCCCGGGTTCCAACGCTCTTCTATGGGGCGACGTGAGATTGGATGATGGGTGGATGGTTGGAGGACTGTATGTCATCTTTGCGTTGTGGATGTCTGGCACTGGGATCGTTTGAAGGAAAACAAATGCTTAAGAATTCAAAATTTCTGAAGTTGAGATGGGATTCATGTATACAATAACAGACAGAATACTGATCAGGATAATGATCATATATGACTTCCTGCTGTTCATAAGAAAATAAGCACTTACCCTAACAGCCAGATTTCATTTAAGTACGAACAAATAATTGAATTGTCTTTCCCAACGGAGCATATTAAAGGGGTTGGCTTCAAACAAAGAATACCTCAAATGTAAATGTTTCATACTTCTTTTAACCTGTTCTTTAGTGACATCAACATTCCCGCAGCATTTCCTAAACACACACACACACACACACACACACACACACACACACACACACACACACACTGCAGAGAGAGAGGGGGGGGAGGGGATTGACCAGGTGATAATATTTTTTAATGTACATCTTTGTAGTGGAATTTTAAATTCTGATAGCAAGTACACACATGGGTGACCACTGCTTTTGTCTCACTGACCTGTATTCATTCGTATTTAGCGATTATATTGCATCTTGCACCTTTTCATCCACTTGCATGTTTGTTAGGTAAACTATTTGTCAAATATGTTACTGTATAAATGCCATAAAAATAAATATCAAAGTGCAGCATGTTGGAAAAAAAAAAAAAAACTGCTATGAAGCATCCAGTGCCTGTAAGAATATGTCCCCATGTTTAATGATTATTTGCAGCGTCGACGAAGACTGCAGCTTTGAGTGCAACGATATTATGGAGGCGCTACCGAAACTTCCCGCACTTGAGCAACTCTGATACTAATTGGCGTTTCTCTTTCAACATCTCCAACGGAGCGGCGCTTTTGAACTTTGTTGCCGAAGTTGAAACCCTTTTTACAATAATAAGTCAAAAAGTGATGCGTTTTCTCGAACGTGTGTGAGAAACTAGAGTTGGTTGCTACTTCTTTAGCCGGTTCCTGTGTCACTGCGACAGTATACTGACTCAGATTTAGAGAAAAACAACTAGTTTGAGGTCATTTGTACATTTTGTGAATAATTAACGGCATCATACAATGATAATTTGTTTTCATTTGGGTTATACCTGGCTGGTTTACCTGTCGCCTTTATTCTGCTGCAGCATATGTATAGCCACATGTTCATTTCTCTGAGTGTCGTGTCTTCATTCGTATTTTATTCCAGCTGACGTCAGACAATTGTATTAAGCTGAAAATGACTGACCGGATCTTAGAATTGTTAATACTGGTACACCGTTAATCATCTCATGGTCTGGACAACGCTAGTATTCTATTTCAGCTAACGTCAGAAGATTTTCTTATAATGAGGTTGAGTCATAGGGGCATGGATGTAAATATAACTGCAGCGACAAAATGGTGACACAAATATGGACAGCATTAGATGGCTAAAAACGTCTTCTTGTAGATTGCGCTGGTGCTTTAAGAATAATCCTACTCCAATACTTTAAGAGCTCGCCAATCTTAAATGCCAGGTAATGCTCACCCCACTAACTTCTGGCATCTGCCCCGCCGGAACTCCTGCGCTGTTACTATTATAAAACTGGGTGCGGTATAAGTTCTTCACCGTATTTATTAACTCTCCTAAGCATAAGTCGTATATCTTGAATTTGGCTCTCTCTTGTATTTTGTTTTCTCTTGGAAGGAACAATAATTGCGCGCTTGCGGCCTTTGATATATATATATATATATATATATATATATATATATATATATATATATATATATATATATATATATATATATATATATATATATATATATATATATAACAGTGCTTGCTTCTATTTTTGTCTTCGTTCCGGTAGCTACCAATCACTTGATAACCGAAGCAAAATGCATGTTAGTGTAAAAAGTAGTTTGCAGCACTGTGATTTCTGATAACAATTGACTGTTTTCTCGTCTCGAGTGTATATACCTTTCTAAGCTTATGCTGTGTATAATAATGTTTGTATATATGCTTGTCTTCACTTACACAGCTTACAAACACTTCACAGTCTAACTGAAGCGAATATTAATCTGAGACAGTACGAAAAATAAAATGCTTTCTGATTATAGTTCTGCTGTGGAGAACTGTTTATCCTGTTAACTGACAGTATTCATTAAGGATCATATCCAGTGTATGTGGTTGTCTAGACCAAGTAATTATTTATGGAATTTTCTGAATTCAACACTTCATTATTCACTCTGGTTTGGCTGTGAAGTGTTTAGCAAATTTATGTGTGAAGATAAGCAATGTTATACAACCTTCTCGGTCCGATGACGTATTTTGTATCTTACTTTTGTTGCCATCAGACGATTGATTATATTCAGATTAAGAGAGCCTCTGCTGAGATGTTACCGAAGGCTTTATCTAACCCCTTGAGCTTAAAAAATAATTTTATCTTTAGATAAATAAAGTCGTGTGAAGAGAGCAAACCCAGAACGGTTCATCATCAGACTGAAAGGGCTTCCTCCTTTTAACTGATGCCATGTCTGTTAACATAGGCTTCCTGCCTCTAGATGGCTTTATTCGGCTTTTGGGAGAAATCCTGTGCTGTAGGGAGAAGTGAATGCTCTATGTATTTAGTGTCTTAATTTCGAAAAGTCTCTCCAAGCTGAATGCAACTCTCTAGAAACAGCATGAACAGAAAGAAATAATGTGTCATCTAACTGAGGGGGTTAAATTAAAGATATATTATGAATACAAGCCCGAGGCGGCGTCTCCATTCTAGCGTTAATTAGCGAGCTGTGTCTGCCAACTCAAATACGCGCCGCTCATTAAAGACTTCCAGCACCACCTCCTTTGCGGGCTATTTATCGTGAAATCTGGTGCCAGATAAACTTTTTTATGCTGTACCGTCTTTTTTTTTTTTTTTTTTTTTTATGTGTCCGACTCAGGGCATAGGCTCCACAGCCTGCTCTCAAGGCCCAGTAGTCCTCCTACATACCATACTCCTCTCTACATGTCACCACTTCGGCACTAACACCCACCGTCCATATTGAATACATGCTAGGGCTGTCTCATACAGGACTGGTGTATTGGTATTAGCGGGGGTACTTTTATGACATGTCGGCGGGTCATCTGGTAGATCAGGAAAGTGTGCTTTCATGAAATTCAAATCCTTAAACTGTTCCCTTGCCCCAGCCGGGATTCGAACCTGGGTCCATCAGGACTGCAAGCCGCCTCTTTGTTCACCCGCTACTAATTGGTCTCGACTTGTAAACTGGACACGCATTGTTGGACACATTAATGATAAAAATTATACACTGGCCACACTGGATTTTGCTCAGTACTGCTCTTTCCTCAACTTCATCCCTGATCTGTAACAAGAACACTTAATGTTAGTCACTAATAAGTGCTACTGAATGGACGTCGAGCAGTAATATTGCCTTGATTTTTACTACGCTGTGGAAAGTAAGCTGCAAAAGTATACAATTATCCATTAACTTAAAATGAACCAATTAAAGTATAGCTGATATTATGTTATTTACCAATAACCGTCAGACTGAGTAGACAGATTACGGACTGTCATTCCTTAGTGATTCATTACATGAAACCTGAATATGAATGATGTAAAACAGTTATATATCTCACACTGCAAAATTTAACTTCCTATTCATGTCTAATGTCATCATTTCCATTATCATGGTGGTTGCCTGCGGTTGTTGGGGCTGGTCGATCAAACTGGGATAGCACAATAACAACAACAACAACAACATCCTGGCTTTTATTCCCACGTGGATACGGGGTATGGAAATGTAGTCCCATTGTATAAGTTAGTTACATGGTTCTTTTTTATCACAAATTGGCCTAGAAAATTAAGACCCATCATCTGCTGCAGTACATCACATAAAGAAGTAATTGTATGTACATCCAATGCTTCACAGTCTCCAACACCCAAGATGCTGAATTAGTACATGCATATTACCTCCTTGATCTTCGTCTCCTCTTTGCATTTGTTTTGTGTAAGTTTAGTCCCCCTGCCACAAGTTTCTGTGGTGGTCCCTTGCAGCCATCAGTTTGTGTTCGGTAATTGGCTCTTCCACTCTCCCTACCAGTCTGCTTACCTGAGCTCCTCCCTTCAACCTCTCTCATCCTACCCTTCCACTAATTTGTCTTCTGAAATAATATCTCGTGCTATTTTTAACCAGAACAAAGGAGAATCATTATCACATTCATGATTATTTTGGTCCTTCGTCCTACCGGCAATATAATGGTTAATTAGGATGTAACCCCTGTGGTCGAAGTATGTCATGTTTTATTACCTCTCCCGGGACAGAGTCCAGCAAGGTATTGTTTTTGGTCGAGTTTCTTTGTTTGTTAGCAACATCACGGAGAAACGGCTGAATGGAATTACATGAAAATTCCTGGTTATGTGGGCACTGATCTCAAAAGGAAGTGACTAAATTCTGAAGGTAACTGAGTGACCTTGAAAGGTCAAAATCAAGGTCGCGGATTTTCAGAGGGCTGTAACTTGACATCGATTGAAGATAGAGATATTTACTATTTTCAACAAATAGCAAGTCGCATTTGGGCTTTCAATTGGCACCAAGATCTTTGACCTTAAGTGGCCTTGAAAGGTCAAACTCAAGGTCACGGATATTCAAGAGGCTATAGCTCGAAACTGATTGAAGATAGAGAGAGATTTACTATTATCAACATTCAGTATAGGAAGTACAATATGGTTTTTTAATTGGCACCATGACGTTTGACATTAAGTGATTTTGAAAGGCCAAACTCAATGTCACGGATATTCAGGAGCTATAACTGGAAACTGGCTGAAGATAGAGAAATTTACTATTTTCAAGATATGGGAAGTCTCAGATGGGCGTTCATTTGGCACCGCGACCTTGAATGACCTTGAAAGGTCAAGCTCAAGATCACGGATTTTCAGAGGGCTAGTCTGCTGTCGGAGGAGGTTTGTTGTGCCTGGCAGTACTTGTTTAGTTTTTTTCAGTCTGCTGATTTCTTATTCAGCTGTACAGAGAAAATCTTAAGAGAAAATGTGAGTTGCTCTTCCTTAACGCCTTAGTAACAACACTTCTCCCCTTCAGCTGAACCTCGTCTGATGATAATTCGAACAGTATGAAAAAAAAAAATCATTGAACTGAAGGACTAAATATGACTCACTAAAATTTCGGTAAAGTTGTGTATTTTCAGTATAAAATATAATCCATAATCACAATAGAAGTTTTTCATTATACCTGAATTTTGTTTTTATGTAATTTTGCTTCTCAACGCATGATACCTTTTAGTTCCTCTCTGTGATAAGAAAAACTCAGTATACAGAATGGTGTAATTTAAAACTACTTCAAAATCATGACTGATGAATAAAAGCATATGCGACCCATTTTTGCAAGGCACTGTGACAGTAGTTCTCCTGCTATGTGTGTATTTTTTTTGTTCTTTGCCCTGTTTCTATATCCTATCACCGCATTGATAGGAGTGGAATGATGATTATGATGATGATGATGATGATGATGATGATGAGGAGGAGGAGGAGGAGGAGAAGGAGGATAACGACAAATGATTCGCACAATAAATGTGAAACAAGATGAGGTCTCTCACACCAGGAATGTTTTACCTTGATAAATGAAGGGAAAAAATGGAAATACTCAAGCATGTCGACTCCAGCACCAATTATGCCTTTATTATTAAACTGCATTGGCTTCAGAAAATTGAAACCTTTAATTCAACGATGACCAATTCATTTTAGTAGTGATGTCTACAGACGATTATATTTAACTTATGGAATACTTTAATAACCGTAGACATAAGAAATAGTCCTCACTGCAGGAAATCGTTCCTGTTTTAAATGAAATCGTCTGTTGACAACAAAGATAAAATATACAAGACCTCTTCGGGCTATAAAGTTGAAAGAAGTTTTGTGGAATAAGAACAACGAATGTGATGTCGAAGCCTGCACTGATGACATAAAAAAAATACGTACTACATTTGCTCTAGAACTAACTAAAAAAATGGGATTTTAAGAGCATAATAAGACTGAGGTATCTTTGGCATTTCGTTGAATTTGAGTTCATGTGTGGACTCTGTGAGTACGAGGAGCTCTCAAAGTCCTCCTCTTTTCTATATTCCGCCTATCCTAACTCTCTTTTTGCAGCTACTAACATGTTGCTCAGTGTCAGAATAAAACAGCCCTACGACTCTTCATTCCTTCCGTAAAACTAGCGCTATATTCCACACTAGTGCTAATCTCTTGTCACTGAGTTTCTTTCACTAAGGAAAATAGCAACTTAGGTCATGTTAAGTTATTGATTATTTCTGAATTTGACATATTAACCCATTATTGTACAATTTACTTGCATGTGGGCTTTGGCTGGGTGTTTACTTAGCGTACAGCCCTCTGCCTACCTGTTGATTGTGTCAGATCTTATATTGATTTAAACAGTGAGATACCCTCTCCATGAACCTTTAAAAATTACCAGTTCTCTTATTTTTTATTAAGGAGCATGGGCACTAATGGGTCAATATTCACTTACGCATGTATATTCTTTATGTCGACTTCAGTTGAGAATGAGAGCAAGTAAGAGTGATACAGAAGAATGTCTAGGTAAAGTAGTGAATATGGCGCAAACGAGGTGTTAAAAAACTTCCTTCACCCACAAAAAATACGGCCTCTACTGCAGCCTCCGAGCACGAAAAACAGAATTACATTAGGACTGAGCGAACAAAAGATCAGAACATCAATTTTTGAGGCTAAAATAACGTTATAAATGACCGGTATGATACTTTCAGTTTTAAATTACGGGGATGAATTATATCTGCTATTCTGAAATTATTACCTGATGCAACTCGCAACCAGACACACTAACCATTCGGAGATGGCCGATGCCTAGAACCTCATTCTACATAATACACAACTTTTCCCGCACTTTTGCTACTGACTGTACAAGTATTTGGCTATACAACTGATAACAGTGTATCTTTTATTATTCTACACCGGGTCACGCAAGGCCTGGTGAGTTTGAGGGCCCAAGGCTAGGCTACCATAGTGCATATAATTTAGGCTGTAAACCACCCTTAGTCCCTGGCCTCACTGGGAGCTTAACGCACAGCTTTTTGTGGTCAGAGGTGTAGATTCATTATGGTGTTCTCATGTGTCTCGTCATTATATCATCTAAAGTACTTCGTTATAAACTAAGCAGACATGTCATACACAGTTCTTTCACGTTATCGGAATTACCCCCTCAATGGCTTATTGCTCATAATATTTTTGGCATTTCCAAATGATTCTTTAAAGTTTTCTGAAACCTCTCGCATTTAAGGGGCTAAAACCGAGCTCCACTGAACTGCTGCACTATGAAAGATTTCTCTAAAACTAAAACTTTTAATATAGTGTGAGCTAAAGGAATACGAAAAAGGGTACCCCGGCTGAAGGCTTTATACTCTTTCTTTGTTCACACTAGCGACCAATAGAGTTACAGACTTTGTATACTCGCCCCTTCACTGCTGCTTTGCATTTGCTGTTGCTAATTCCATTCCGCCCCAACACGGACGTTCTACCTGGGTCCCTTCCAAGCCATCAGTTTTCTGGCTGGTAATTGGTTTCTTCGCTCTCCTTTCGCAGTCGAACCCCTTCCCTCACTCAGCCCCTTCCCGTCTACCCCTGTCCTAATTCATCTTGTAAATTCATTCTTCTTGTCATGTCTTCCCCGAAGGAAGGATATATATGACATCTTCTCGGCCCCCGTCCTTCTTTTTCTTTTGACCCTCTCACGGCCGTCAGTTAAAATTGCAGCATCATTCTGTGTCCTGAAGACATTAACACTTTTAGTTCCAAAGGACTCTCCTAGGCTGGGTAAGATCGCCTGGCAGTAGCAAAAAAATTATTGGAAGTCATTGCACTGAAAGTTAATACAGAGTGTTTCTAACCCCTAAAGTACAAGAGGACAATTGTAATCAAAAAGGAAAATCGTCTGAATATACACAAGACCACAAGATAACAAGAAGTCCTAATACGAATTGAGTTATTCTTGCACTTCGAAGACGTATTTTATATTTTTTCTGGTGCAGATGATGTCATTAAATTAGGAAGAGACTTGCGAAATAGAGAAGTCCGATAACCCTATCTACTGTAGAGGTCTTATCAAAAGATGAATAAGTTACCTAGTGGTACTAAGAATAAACTACAAAAAATGTTAATCGTAAGCAAAGCGCCCATTAACTTCTTCAGTAGTAAATGAACGAATATCATCTGGCAGCCGCAGGAGAAAAGAACAAAATTGAATCCTCGGGCAGACGTGTATAATTTCTTTTCACCTGAGTACAGTGCGATATCTCGCTTAACCCTTGCTGCCGGCAGACGTCTTTTCTCAGTTCAGAGAATACTTCTTATATTAAAGTAGTTAAAAAGGTTGTAGTTCAAAAATTTCCTCTAATGCTGACTAAAATTATTAGTGAACAGAGAGAATAAAATATATATTAAAGACATCTTCGTAGTGAGTCTCTCACTTAATTCCATACCCCCAGCTTCTCCCTCGTCGTTATTTTTATTTCCAGTTCTCTTGGCTGTTTTCAGGTTTCTTAACGTCAATTTTCATTTTACTGTGTCACTCATTCTCAGTCTAATAATATTTTTGTTGTCAGATGTCCATCTTACTCTATAATACTGTAACGTAGCATATGCCCCCAAACACCTATTATTATTAATATTACTATATTATTATTATTATTATTATTATTATTATTATTATTATTATTATCGTTGTTGTTTTTATTCGTATTCTTATTCTTATTCTTATTCTTATTCTTATTCTTATGATGATGATGATGATGATTACTGTGATATTTCAGTGGCTATTGGGCTTAGGGCCTTCAAATTTGGCCAACTCAGTTGGACGCTGTTCCCTTGATTTGCTCCAATATGGATACGGTTCGTGAACCAGAGCTTCGGATATAATCCGGAACATAGAAAAGTGAATCAGCCATTTTATATTAAGAACTACTTAAGCTAGAAGGTTGACATTTCACTACAACATAGCCTTAAGGCGGAAGCAGGCTGGA